>NC_136915.1:19076789-19278085 GCF_949752795.1 Hyperoodon ampullatus
GGACTCCTTGTCCTGGCATTCCAGGCTCTTCCCAGTCTGTTCCCACTCTGTACCCTGCCTTCTCAAACCTGGCTCATGCTTTTCCTCCCACGTGGAAAGTTCTGACCTTCATTTCCATTGATCAGAATCCCCCCTCATTTCCAGAATCTCACGCCTCCTTGGCTTACCATGACTCATCCCTCGAGGCCCAACTCCAAAATCTCCTTCTTTGCAGGGTCCTTCTCCTTCCTCCTGAACAGAAATGGTGGTTCCCTCTGTGGAGGTCCAAGGGCCGAGTTGGGGGTAAAAGTGTTGACTCAGTGATCAGACTGAGTCTGAATCTTGATTTCACTGCTCAGTAGCTGTGCAACCCTGGGCAGGTTATGGCAAGTCCCCTACATACGAACGAGTTCTGTTCCTAGAGCCCGTTCATAAGTCCAATTTATTCGGAAGTCCAACAAAGTTAGCTTAGGTACCCAACTAACACAGTCGGCTATATAGTACTGTACTGTAATAGGTTTATAATACTTTTCACACAAAAAATACATAAAAAACAAACACAAGAAATAAAGAAAACATTTTTAATCCTACAGTACAGTACCTTGAAAAGTACAGTAGTACGTACCAGCTACATCACCGCTGCTTTTACACTGGCTTCCAGACATCCTGGGCTTGAAATAAAGATACTGTACTACTGTACTCTATACAGTACTTTATGTGGTTGGACGTGCGAATGTACGTTCGCATTTTTGAAAGTTTGCAACTTGAAGGTTCGTATGTAGGGGACCTACTGTATCTAAATTCTGTGAGCCTGTTTGCTCATGTGTAAAATGATCACAATAACGGTACCTACTTCGTGGGGTTATGATGAGGGCCAACTTAAAATTGTGCATCTAAGTACATAGCTCAGTGCGTGGCACACAGTAAGACCTCCATGAGTGTTCCCTATCACTGTAATTGGAATTGGAATGCCACACCTTTCACAATTATTTTGCATCCATCTCCCCCAACATCACGGGTTTCTGAAGGGTAGAGGTTATTCACCTAGCCATGCCCCAGGCCCAGCACTGAGTCTGGCACACTGTAGGCATTTAACCATCGATGGATGGATGAATGGATAGATGCATGAAAGAAGCCACCCAGACACTCCTGCTCCCATAGAGTCCACCTTGCTTGGGAGGTGGGAGCCAGGCTTGCCCTCTTCTGAAGAGGGTTGAACAAATTGTGTGTCAGGGGACTACTGTCTGGGGCAAGCTTTGTCATCAGACAGTCTGCGGTTTGCAATTTCTTCAGGGGAGAGCAGTCTAGACAGAGGTGACAGCTGCACCAGGGAGGAGCAGGCACTGCATGGGAATCAGAATCCAGGGGAAGGCTTTTCAGGAAACCGGAAGCCCAGCCTTCTCCCTGTTTTCTTCCCTCCTCACCACTCAGGAGCTGGCTAAGCAAGTTTGCTACCAGTCTCCAGCAGTGGAAATTAGTTCTCAGCTTCGACCAGGGGACAACAAAGAGGGGTACAGCATGGCCCCTTGCCAGCTGGTGTCAAGGGTAAAGGGAAGGATGGAGAATCTGTCAAGGAAAGGAACCAATATTTATTGAGCAGTTCTTACGTGCCAAGCACAATGCTAAGTGCTTAACGTGCATTCCCCTCTCCGTAACCCTGCCAGGAAGGTACCATTGTGGATTGCTGCTGGATGAAGAACCAGACACGGAAGTTAGGGGACTTTCTCTTGCAAGGGTAGTAACAGAACGGGACCTCGGTTATATCTAAGTCGCGAAGC
This sequence comes from Hyperoodon ampullatus, assembly GCF_949752795.1. NCBI lineage: Eukaryota > Metazoa > Chordata > Mammalia > Artiodactyla > Ziphiidae > Hyperoodon > Hyperoodon ampullatus. The sequence continues at coordinate 19,078,547 of NC_136915.1, forward strand.
CCGTGCTCCCCCCATGAATCATGCATCTAATCAACAAATATTTTGAGCACCGTCGCTCTGCACAGTGCGAAGGTAAATGGTGCAGGGCAGCAAGGATAATTCAGACGTGATTTCTACTCTCAATGAGTTTATAAGCTGAGGACAGAGGTTAAGCCTCACTTATCTTTGTATTCTCAGCCCAGGGAATTCCCAGTGAATGTTGAATACAGCACACAGATTGTCAGAGCTGGAAGGGTCTTTGCAGTGCAAGTACACCAATCCCATTAATTTACAGATGGGGAAACTGAGACCTAGAAGGAGGAACTAACTAGAGGATGTGGTCAGGAGCTTGAGCTCTGGAGACAGACTATTTGGTTTGAATCTCTGCTCTACCACTTACCAGCTGTGTGACTTTGGGTGGGTCACTGAACCTTTCTGAGACTCAGTTTCTTTGAAAAAAAAAGGGGGGGTGGCTAAAATTATAAGAATGAAGTAAGATCATCCATGCACGGGATTTAGCATAACACTTAAGTCATCCCACAACACATTGTGCTTTGATTACGATTAACCAGTCACACAGTGAGTTAGTAACAGATCTGGACTAGACCTCAGGCTCCCTGACTCACAGTGCAGTGCTCTTTCCAGCTCTCCATGGTTCCTTGTGTCCATTCGAGTGGTGGTCGGAGGAGAATGGAGGTCACCTAGGGAGGGGGGATGTGTGTGCTCAGGTACCTGCTGTCCTTGGAGAGAAGTGCCCAGATGTCCCTGAGTCCCTGTCTCAGTGCTTCCTGCCACTGCCCCTCCCCATCTTTGAAACCTTCCTACCCGCACCCTCCCCGCTTGACTGCAGTCCAGAGACTCACCCCTAACTGGAACATGTGGGAGACTCTTGATAACATCCCACACCTCCCATTGCAATTTCCTCTGGGCCAGATGGGGTGGGGCTGCGCCGGGGAAGGAGCCAACAGGAAATGCCCCGGGAGCAGTGTGGGATGGCTGTCCAGAGAGCAGTCAGAGATAATATCTCCAGCATCAAACCTCCGTGCAAGGAGGAGACAGGTCCCACAGGAGAGGTTTTTCTGTTTGTTTTCCTCCGGCTTGCCTTGACCCAGAGAATTTAATTAAGAGCTTGATTGCTTTGCCCAGGGAATAGAAATCTGAGGGGACAGCGAGGCTGAGGCTCGTGGTGGCTAGGAAGGGAGGGAACCACTTGACTCAGATCAACCCGTGGTGGGTTTAAGTGGCAGCAGAGAAGTTCATCTCACAGAGGACATTCGGTGTGACCCCCTAAGACAAGAATCTTTCCCTACAGGATCTTGGGAAGTTTTAGATTCTGCGGTACAATTTGTAAGAAGTTTAAACCAGCCAAAGAAATAGGCAAAGTTTGATATTTCCCATTGTCCCCATTCACATCACTCTGATTGTCTTCCCTGGGGCTGCTGGCTTAGAGTGGAAAGCCAGTGGGCCTGGGTTCAAATTCTGATACTTTAGCTCCCTGAGCCTCAGTATCCTCATCTGTAAAATGGGGACAACTCCAGCAACCCACTCACCTGATCTACCTATAAAATGAGAATAATAACATCTTTCTTGCAGAGTTGGGGGGCAAGGAATAAACAAGACAGAACCTGGAAAATAGAAGGGAGATAAGTGTCAGAGAGAAAAGAGAACGGACTTGGAAGTTAGGCCTGGGAGAAAATTCCAGCTCTGCTACTCTTATTGAATGAACTTGGGCAGGTACAGTACTTCTCTGAGCCACAGTCTTCTCACCTGCAAAATGGGGATGTTAGTGCCTACTTCCCTGGGTTATTGTGAGAATTAACTGAAACAGGATATGGAAATACCTACCATTTGGCCTGGCCCATAGTAGACACTCATTTAGTGTTTGTTAAATTTGAACTCCCCTCACTCTATCACCACCAGCTCCCCAGGATTTTTCATGGAGGGAAGGAATTTCTGAGGACGGATTGTTTGTGGTTTGGGATAACTTCCTAACTCTCTGCTCTCTGAATCTTCTCCAGGCTGGGTTGGAGAGTTAGTAATTTGCAAAGAAGAAGACACATTTTCCTGACTTCCAGCAGGGCCGACTTGGGGCTGGGGCCAGATTAGTCATTTTAACAAAATTCACTGATCAATTCTGTTTAAAGAAGAAAAAAAGCAACATTCAACTTAGTCTAACTGGTCAATTATTTATGGATGGAGGTATGTCCCCCAAGAGGAGCAGATTTTCTGGTGTCTTGGTTTAATTCATGACAAAGGCATTTGAGAAGGGCTTTGATGCTTCTGCCCCCCAAATGGCCAAGAAGAAGCTTCTACCTCGATGTCCCAGCTTCAGGCAGTCTTAGGAATGTCTTAGGAGGAAAAGAGGCAGCGAGAAGCAGAGAAAAGCTCAGGGACCTGGTTTTGAGTCCCATTCACTTGATGGTTAGTTCTTGCCAGGTGACCTGGGCAGGACCCATCATCTTTCCAAGGCCTCATTTCCTCTCTCCTCCACCTTCTTTCCAGTTTCCTCTCAGCTATCTCCTCCTGGAGGAGGTCTCCCCAGCACTCCCTCTCAATCATGCTCTTTCCCCTTACCCTGTTGCAGTATGTTTTTTTCTTAGCACTTACCTAACGTTATATTTTCATTGTTTACCGTCCATCTCTTCCACTACTGTCTATCCTGTTTGTCAATCTACCCAAGGCCCTAGATTAATGCCTGCACATGCTAGATGCACAGTACGTATTTCCCAAATGAATAAAATAATGAAAAAGGGCTATTACTTACCTTACAGGACTGTGGTGAGGATTTTAGTGTGTTTTCACCTCACTCCTCCACTTACCAGCTATGTGACATTAGATGAGTTACTTCCCTGCTCATCTGTTAAATGGGCATAGTAAAAGCATCTCCCTATATTGTGAGCGGCACATGAAATTATGCCTATAAAGTATTTAGCACATTTCTGGGTACATAGTAAGTGCTCAGTGAAAGTCAGGTATTTGAACAGACAATAGCTGAATTGAAAGGTTTACTCCAAATGTAACGGAGCAGGACACTATGGGGCCTTCCTGGGACAGGACCCACCCCTCCCCCAACCCGCAAGTGCCCTCCACCTGCCTCTTATTTGTAGAGAAACTTTAGCCTCCTAGGCCTTCCCCGAGTTCCAAAGAATAAATTTAATCAGAGAAGTGAGAAAAAGTCAAGCAAGACAAAATAATAATAGTTTAGCCATTAAACAAAGTCAAGGACCTTCAGTTCCTTCTCAAGGGCTATAGATAATATTCTGAGCCGTGTCCCAGGGAGAGACACACAGAGCACCCTCAGTCAACCCTGCTGCCTTCCACAATCTTGTAGTTCCCAGAGGATTCCAGGACGGCACCCCTCCGAACATGTCAATCAATGAGAGGAAGGGCTGAGGCCAGGAGGGTGACAAAGCACTGGGCACAGCATGCAAATAATTCCTTAATTAATCTTCACAACAGCCTTTGAAGAGGGGATTATCATCCCCATTTTATGGATGAACTATCTGAGGCTCAGAGGGCTGAAATAAGTCCCCAGGCCTCCTTAGGGAGAGCTGGAAAAAACAGGAGCCATCTGCTAAGAGTTCACTGAATGCCAGGCGCTGCTTTGAGGAACACTTTTTTTCTTTTTGGCTACGCTGCCCTCTGGCAGGATCTTAGTTCCCCCCACCAGGGATCGAACACATGCCCCCTGAAGTGGAAAGGCGGAGTCTTAATCACTGGCCTGCCAGGGAAGTCCCAAGGAACACTTTCCATACAATAGGTCCCAACTGATCATGAGGTCTGTGCCTTATTATCCCCATTTTACAGATGAGGAAACTGCACAGAATGGGTGGTAATTTGCCTAAGGACTCACAGCTAGTAAATGACTGCACCAGGATTCCAACGCAGGCAACTGGCTCTGGGGCCCACGCCACTCAGCCTGAGTCTATTTCTCCAACTATGAACTAGGACTCATACCATCTACTCTTAAAGGACTGGGGGGGACAAAGGAGATCCTAATGCACAGGGGAGCATCATGAAAAGTATAAAGTATGAAGTGAGAGATTGCTATTCTGGAACCGACATGAAAGGAGATTAGGGAGAGTAGCCAGCACTGTGCCTGCCCCCACGGACAGCTCCGCAAAGCTGCTTCCCTGCCACTCTCCCCCTTGTATCCCTAAAGCTCACGAGCCCCTTGTTCCTGGAGTGTTCTTCCACCCTGTGGCTGTGTGCATGTTACAGAGAGGAATCCAGTAAGTATTGGGTTCTTTCTCAAAGATGAATTGAGCAGAGAGAAATAAGGCTGATGCTGTAAACCCACACATCAACCAGTCTCATTACTTTATAATCCCATCATTCCACGCCCGCCAGGGCCCAGCCAAGCTGAAAGGCAGAATTTAATTCTAAAACGTGGCTTGGAAAAAAAAATTAAAAAATACATGGATGCTCCCAAATTTGACCCTCAGGTATCGTGAAAAGATCAGCTCTCATTGCTCCAAAAAAAGAAAGTTTGACAGTTTCTGAAATTCAAGGGAACCTCCTGGCATGGAAAATTAATTGACAGATACATTTGAGATTCCTAAGCATCTTTTTAAAATCTCATGTGTTCCCTTCAAAACATAAAAAACCTCTGAATTCCATGTAGATATAAACATTCATTTGAAATGCAATTTTGAAAAATTAGAGCTGATTTTCACCCATCAGAGAATAAATTTTAAAAGATTGGTAATACCCAGCTAGAGTATGAGGGTAGGCTAGGATGTGAGGAAATGGGACCCTCATTCACTCCTGGGAGAAGTGCATATGAGGATGGTCTTTTTGGAAGAAAATTTAGCATCAGCTATCAAAAGTTCGAGTAAGCATACTTTTGACAATTCCATTGCTAAATATCATCCTAAAAGTATACTCTCCCACACACATACAGATGTATGTTTATCACTGTAAAAAAAAATGAAGATGACTTCTATGTCTTTGTATTCCTTTTAGTTAAATAAATGATATTATATCTACATTATAAGCTACCATAAAGCATTAGAAATAGTTTGGCAGATCTCCGTGTATTGGTGTGATAAGCTCTCTGAGTGAAAAAACCTGAAGTTAAAAAAGCAAGTTACAGAACAGCATATGCTGTGATCCCATTCAGGTACCAAAACTACATCTGTGTATATGTACAACTATAAAAAATGCACATAAATGCTAGAAAAGTGACCTGGAGGAAATCACACCAAGCTGTTAACAGTGGTCAGCTGAGGAGGGAGGGTGATAGGGTGAGTGCAAGGGACTTTCACCTTTTACTCTCTTATACGTTGGCATTTTCCTCTTATTGTTGGCATTTTTTTCAAGCATATAACTTATGTGACTTCAAAATACATATACAGGGCTTCCCTGGTGGCGCAGTGGTTGAGAGTCCGCCTGCCGATGCAGGGGACACGGGTTCATGCCCCAGTCCGGGAAGATCCCACATGCCGCGAAGCGGCTGGGCCCGTGAGCCATGGCCGCTGAGCCTGCGCGTCCGGAGCCAGTGCTCCGCAACGGGACAGGCCACAACAGGGAGAGGCCCGCGTACCGCAAAAAAACAAAAAAAACCATTATAGGCTTCCCTGGTGGCACAGTGGTTAAGAATCCGCCTGCCGATGCAGGGGACACGGGTTCGAGCCCTGGCCTGGGAAGATCCCACATGCCACGGAGCAACTAAGCCTGCGAGCTACAACTACTGAAGCCCGCACGCCTAGAGCCGTGCTCCGCAACAAGAGAAGCCACTGCAATGAGAAGCCCGCACACCACAACGAAGAGCAGCCCCCGCTCGCTGCAACCAGAGAAAGCCCACGCACAGCAATGAAGACCCAACGCAGCCAAAAATAAATAAATAATTAATTTTAAAAAATTTTCAATTAAAAACACAAACAAACAAACCCCATTATAGGGACTTCCCTGGTGGCTCAGTGGTTAAGAATCTGCCTGCTAATGGAGGGGACACAGGTTCGATCCCTGGTCCAGGAAGATCCCACACCGCAAGGGAGAGTAGCCCCTGCTCTCCACAACTAGAGAAAACCCACACACAGCAATGAAGACCCAGTGCAGCCAAAAAATAAATAAATGAATTAAAAAAAAATTTTAAACCCATGATATAATAATGAGTGCTTTTTTTTTTTTTTTTTTTTTTTTGGTTGCCTTGGGTCTTTGTTGCTGCACACGGGCTTTCTCTAGCTGCGTCGAGCAGGGGCTACTCTCCTTTGTGGTGCATGGGCTTCTCATTGCAGTATCTTCTCTTGTCATGGAGCATGGGCTCTAGGCACACAGGCTTCAGTAGTTGTGGCACGTGGGCTCAGTTGTGGCTTGCGGGCTCTAGAGTGCAGGCTCAGTAGTCGTGGTGCACGGGCTTATTTGCTCCGTGGCATGTGGGATCTTCCAGGACTAGGGATCGAACCCGTGTCCCCAGGATTGGCAGGCAGATTTTTTAACCACTGCACCACCAGGGAAGTCCCAAGAGTGCTTTTTTATTAACACATTAAATAACAAGATCTAGCAGCTGGTGTAATAACTACGTACTCTAATTTCAAAGTCATGGTGACCATAAACAATATTTCAAGATATCTGCAATAACCATAATGTGATGCCAAAATATCTATGATTTTTAGGAACCACAGGAATTGCTAATAATATGTAGTTTATTGCCTTGATCCATTCTAACTTTGGGTTAAAAGATAGTAAAAACGCAGATATAATTTTCCACTATCCAAGTCCATGTCCTGCCTGAATTCTGTCTATGGACCCTGGTTAACATCCCCTGCATAGACTGTAACTATGGTCACTGGATTGAGCTCTACTAGAATAAGACATAGTTGTGCTTTGGTAACCTGTCAATGGCTTGTTTCATGGAAGACCTAATATTTGGCCAAGTATATCATGCTCTCTAACCGCATTATACACACCTGGGGAAAAAAGTCTTTTGTTTGGATGACCCATCCAAGGGAAGAGGACCACCAAGAGAGGCATGCATGATACTGACACAGGGAGGTTCCTCCCAGGCAGACCAGTCCTTTCTGGTTCTTGGTGGCTTCAGTGGGTGGCCTGAGTACATGAAAATATATAGCCCCGAAAATTTCACACCATCTTAGATTTCTTATCTTAGTCCTTGCTCTGTTTCCAACAGATAAGGTTTCTTCTCTCTTAAGTGGGTGACTTCATTTGATACAGATTAAGACCTACCATATGCCAAGGAGTGTAGCAAGCACTGAGAATGCATTTATTCATTCAATTTATATTTATGGTGTGTATTGTTAGTCACGAATTTTGAGCTAAGCAAAAAAGAAAGGGGGGGAGGGTACTTATTGACTCACATAGCTGAAAATGTCTAAGAACAGCACCACTTCAGGTATAGCTGGATCCAGGCTATATTTTCCACTATAACAGCTTCATTCTCAGACAGGCTCCCCATGAGTACAATAAAGCAGCCACCAATAACTTCTGTTGATTATCTTACTTGATTAGCCACCTCAGCAGAAAGAAAGTGCCTCTTTCTCAACAGTTCCAGAAAAAGTCCTGGAATTGACTCTCAGTATATCAAGCTGGGTCATGTGTCTGTCTTTGAACCAATCACTGTGGCAAAATGGACGTAATATGTTAATGAGCCAGTCCTACCTGAACCACAAGGTCCGAGTGGCAGGTGGGGTGGGGAGGACAACCACAAGGGAAAATCAGATCGCTGACACCAGAAAAATTATTCAGGGAAAGGGCGGTGGATGCCTCTGTTCCGATTGCCTCCTATTCATCTGATTGGTGAGGGAGGAGCCCCGCCCTGAACAGTACAGCTAGCCAAACACATGACACTTGACAATGGACAGATGAACTCAAAGAGAAGGTAATATTAATCAAACATATGCACAGCCTCAGAAGCGTACATGGCCTGCCACACAGGGCCACATGGGGGTTGCACTCAGGAACCGAGTGAGCCAGCAGGGGCTTTGGGAGGGTGGGCTTTGTAGTAAACGAGAGGATGGGGTGACCCCTGTTTTCCTCAGGAGGAAGTGATTGGCTTGTTTGAATAATTTCTCAGGCTGGCAGGGAGTTGAAATAGGTTAAGTTAAGGACCAGGTTGGGCAGCTGGTCTGGCCAATAGGGGAACTAGCAGGGTGGAGAGCCTTTCCTGATGGGTGGGGGAATACCTGGAGCAGTGGAACTGCCTTTGGGGCCCTGTGAGGCTCATAGATGCCAGGGCAGCACGTGACACTTTAGACCTTACAATACACCTTCTGAAGGGCCTGCTGTAGGCCAGGTGTGCTCTTAGACATGGGAGCTGAGACGGGAGATTTCTCATAGGTCTGGTGCTCCTGACTTTGAACTGGAGTCTCGGCTCCAGTAGTTTTATTCTGGACCCAACCCTTTAAAACTGTTTCTACTTTCCTGCCCTCTGCTTGAATACCTCCCTGGAATCTTGACCCACTTTTGGGCATTTAGAAATTTCTTATTCATATGGAGTTATCCTTGGTTTGCCCTAAATTCAGTGAAAAGAATACTTACTTACTGAGTGACTCACAAAGTCTGAAATATTTACGATCTGGCTCTTTAAAGAAAAACTTTGCTGATCCCTGGTCTAGAATAGTGGATCTCAGTTAGGAAGATGCCATCCCAGGCAATGGGGCTTAGGTTCAAATCCAGACCCAGCTGTGTGGTCTTGGCCAAGTTACATCACCTCTTTGAGCTTGTTTCCTCATCTGTAAAGTGGAGATGAGAACAGTTTACCATGGGTATTTTTGTGGGGTTGGGGGGTGATAAAAATGTTCTAGATTTAGATAGTGCTGATGGTTATCCAACATTGTGAATAGACTAAAAATCGCTGAATTGGACACTTTAAAGGGGTGAATGTTATGATCTGTGAGTTCTATTTCAAGAGGAAAAAAAAAAAAAAAACCTACCTCCAAAAGCTGTTTTAAGGATTAAATGAGATAACACAGAGTAGAGCTTAAGGAAGAGTTGCATAGCACCTGACACAGAGTAGGTGCTTTGTCATCAGCATCGCCAGCAGCAGCAGCATCTTCATCATCTGGAGGGGGGGAATTATCTGGAACAAAGCAGAGTAAAAAGATTTGTTGTATCCAATGACCTCTACTGTTTCCTCTTTCACAATACCTAGAATAGTAAAGCATCTGGCAATCAAGCCAAATTAGTATTCACGCTGAAATTACACTATCTAAATTAAAAACGTTTATCTTTGAAGATAAAAACAAATTTATTTTCCTTAAAATATTATCATGCTTGGCAGATTTGACAACAAACAAAAATAAACTTTTCTCTTTGGCACATGACACTACACGCAAAGTCAAAGTAACAAATTAGGGGGAAATATTTCCACATAAAACAAAGGGTTAATACAAAAATGGTCCTCCCAAGACCAGATGGCTTCACAGGAGAATTCTATCAAACATTTAGAGAAAAGCTAACACCTATCTTTCTCAAGCTCTTCCAAAATATAGCAGAGGGAGGAACACTCCCAAACTCATTCTACGAGGCTACCATCACCCTGATACCAAAACCAAACAAAGATGTCACAAAGAAAGAAAACTACAGGCCAATATCACTGATGAACATAGATGCAAAAATCCTCAACAAAATACTAGCAAACAGAATCCAACAACACATTAAAAGGATCATACACCATGATCAAGTGGGGTTTATCCCAGGGATGCAAGGATTCTTCAATACACGCAAGTCAATCAATGTGATACACCATATTAACAAATTGAAGAATAAAAACCACATGATCATCTCAATAGATGCAGATAAAGCTTTTGACAAAATTCAACACCCATTTATGTTAAAAACTCTCCAGAAAGTGGGCATAAAGGGAACCTACCTCAACATAATAAAGGCCATGTACGACAAACCCACAGCCAACATCATTCTCAATGGTGAAAAACTGAAAGCATTTCCTCTAAGATCAGGAACAAGACAAGGTTGCCCACTCTCACCAGTATTATTCAACATAGTTTTGGAAGTTTTAACCACAGCAATCAGAGAAGAAAAAGAAATAAAAGGAATCCAAATCGGAAAAGAAGAAGTAAAGCTGTCACTGTTTGCAGATGACATGATACTATACATAGAGAATCCTAAAGATGCTCCCAGAAAACTACTAGAGCTAATCAATGAATGTGGTAAAGTATCAGGATACAAAATTAATGCACAGAATTCTCTTGCATTCTTATACACTAATGATGAAAAATCTGAAAGAGAAATTAAGGAAACACTCCCATTTACCACTGCAACAAAAAGAATAAAATACCTAGGAATAAACCTACCTAAGGAGACAAAAGACCTATATGTAGAAAACTATAAGACACTGATGAAAGAAATTAAAGATGATACAAATAGATGGAGAGATATACCATGTTCTTGGATTGGAAGAATCAACATTGTGAAAATGACTATACTACCCAAAGCAATCTACAGATTCAATGCAATCCCTATCAAACTACCAATGGCATTTTTCACAGAACTAGAACAAAAAATTTCACAATTTGTATGGAAACACAAAAGACACCGAATAGTGAAAGCAATCTCCAGAAAGAAAAACGGAGCTGGAAGAATCAGACTCCCTGACTTCAGACTATACTACAAAGCTACAGTAATCAAGACAATATGGTACTGACACAAAAACAGAAATATAGATCAATGGAACAAGATAGAAAGCCCAGAGATAAACCCACGCACATATGGTCATCTTATTTTTGATAAAGGAGGCAAGAACATACAATGGAGAAAAGACAGCCTCTTCAATAACAATAAGTGGTACTGGGAAAACTGGAAGCTACATATAAAAGAATGAAATTAGAACACTCCTTAACATCATAAACAAAAATAAACTCAAAATGGATTAAAGACCTAAGTGTAAGGCCAGACACTATAAAATGCTTAGAGGAAAACATAGGCAGAACACTCTATGACATAAATCACAGCAAGATCCTTTTGGATCCACCTCCTAGAGAAATGGAAATAAAAACAAAAATAAACAAATGGGACCTAATGAAACTTAAAAGCTTTTGCACAGCAAAGGAAACCATAAACAAGACAAAAAGACAACCCGCAGAATGGGAGAAAATATTTTGCAAATGAAGCAACTGACAAAGCATTAATCTCCAAAATTTACAAGAAGCTCATGCAGCTCAATATCAAAAAATCAAACAACCCAATCCAGAAATGGGCAGAAGACCTAAATAGACATTTCTCCAAAGAAGATATACAGATTGCCAACAAACACATGAAAGAATGCTCAACATCACTAATCATTAGAGAAATGCAAATCAAAACTACAGTGAGGTATCACCTTGCACCAGTCAGAATGGCCAGCATCAAAAAATCTACAAAGAATAAATGCTGGAGAAGGTGTGGAGAAAAGGGAACCCTCTTGCACTGTTGGTGGGAATGTAAACTGATACAGCCACTATGGAGAAGAGTATGGAGGTTCCTTAAAAAACTAAACATAGAACTACCATATGACCCAGCAATCCCACTACTGGGCATATACCCTGGGAAAACCATAATTCAAAAAGAGTCGGGGCTTCCCTGGTGGCGCAGTGGTTGAGAGTCTGCCTGCTAATGCAGGGGACACGGGTTCGAGCCCTGGTCTGGGAGGATCCCACATGCCGTGGAGCGGCTAGGCCCGTGAGCCACGGCTACTGAGCCTGCACGTCTGGAGCCTGTGCTACGCAACAAGAGAGGCTGCAATGGTGAGAGGCCCGTGCACCGCGATGAAGAGTGGCCCCCCTCTTGCCACAAATACAGAAAGCCCTCGCACAGAAACGAAGACCCAACACAGCAAAAAAAATAATTAATTAATTAATAAACTCCTACCCCCAACATCTTAAAAAAAAAAAAAAAAAAAAGAGTCATGTCCCACAATGTTCATTGCAGCACTATTTATGATAGCCAGGACATGGAAACAACCTAAGTGTCCATCAACACATGAGTGGACAAAGAAGATGTGACATATATACAATGGAATATTACTCAGCCATAAAAAGAAATGAAATTGAGTTATTTGTAGTGAGGTGGATGGACTTAGAGTCTGTCATACAGAGTGAAGTAAGTCAGAAAGAGAAAAACAAATACCGTATGCTAACACATATATATGGAATCTAAAAAAAAAAAAAAAAAAAAAGGTTCTGAAGAACCTAAGGGCAGTACAGGAATAAAGACACAGACGTAGAGAATGGACCTGAGGACACAGGGAGGGGAAGGGTAAGCTGGGACGAAGTGAGAGAGTGGCATGGACATATACACACTACCAAATGTAAAATAGAAAGCTAGTGGAAAGCAGCTACATAGTACAGGGAGATCAGCTCGGTGCTTTGTGACCACCTAGAGGGGTGGGATAGGGAGGGTGGGAGGGAGACGCAAGAGGGAGGAGATACAGGGATACATGTATATGTATAGTTGATTCACTTTGTTATAAAGCAGAAACTAACACACCACTGTAATACTATAATAAAGATGTTAAAAAAAAATAGTCCTAAGAAGTAAATAGGAAGAAGACAAAGAACTCACTAGAAAAATGGGTTAAGGACATGGACAATCATAGAAATTGACTGCAAATAGCCAAAACGCTTATGAAAAGATGCTCATCCCCACAGAGAAGTCAGGGAAATGTACATTATGAATCAGGAGATGTTATTTTCTCTCATCAGATTGGCAAAAATGTAAACAACTAATAAAATATGGAGAAATGTTTGTGAGCTCACAAATTGCTACAACCTTTGGGAAAATAATCTGGCACTATTTACTAAAATTTAAAGCCTGCATACTTTTTGACCCAGCAATTCCACTTCTAGGAATCTGTCAGGTAGAAATAAAAGCATGACCACATAGGGATAGGCGTACAGGAGATTCACTGAAGCACTCTGCATAATAGCAAAAAGCAAGAAACGGGAAGCAACCTAAAGGTCCATCAGTGGAAGGGCTGAATAAATTAGTCTACCTACCTCCCATGGAACGTTATTAACTACCAAAAAGAATGAAATGTTGCATATGGATATGACTGACTTCTAGACATGGTATTAATTTAAAAAGGCAAGGTGCAGAACAGAATACATTATATGTACAATATATATTGATATGTAAACTGGGAGGCACAATGTATGTACACATTTGCTTGTCCATGCTTAACAGATCTGGAAGGATACACAAGAAAGGTAATGCTCATTGCTTCTAGGGAGCTAGCCAGGCGCCTGAAGGGGAGGGGTGGGGGGAAGTTCATCTTTGAATACTGTTGTGTACCTTTGGAATTTTAAACCACGTGAATGTATTACTTATTAAAATTTTAGGTTAATTAAAAGAATACACAGATCTAAAAATATTGGAAAGACGTCCACAGTATATTGTTAAATGAAAAATATATGTTCTAGAACAATGAAAAATGATTCTTTTGCTGGTAGAAAAGTAAAGCAAAAGAAACAAACAAGAAGCCCTCACACTATACACCCAGACACACACATATATTTGTTTAGGCATTAAAAAAAGAAATGTTTTCTTTACACATGAGCGTGCATAACATTTCTACTTAAAAAAAACCTGTCATTGCTTTGATTTGTTCTTTTTTTTTTCGTCACGATGCTTAATTAATTTTGATCAGAGGACTCTGGTCTGGAAGATCCTCATGCAAACCTTTGGTGCCTCAGAGGTGGTACAAAGAGCTTCTCTTGGCTTCCTGAGCCTATTCTGGCAGGATGTATGTTGCTTTCCTTGTCCTCAGAAGTTTCAGGTTCTGGGTTTTTAACCCAACAGCCTTGGCCCTCCAAGTACCTCCTTTGCCCCGCACAAGAGAAACATGCAGACTCTCCAGTATGGTAGTGGCATTTGAGGGGCACATTTCAGGAACAGAATAGGGAGACACAAGCAGAGTGAGGAGCGGAGGCTCCTGGGACCCAGTGCCAGCCTCTGCCCTCAAGGAGGCTGAATGGGCTGGTCTCTTCCAGCTGCCCAGGGCTGCCCGGGTGTATGGTCCCTAGAGAGCTGCTTGGACCCCTAAGAGTTGCACTTTTATTATTTTTGGAAGGAGATAGTTGGTTGCTTTGTTCCCCAGTGACACTCCTGAGATGCTTTGCTCAAATGGTCAGTCCCTGTGAGATTTCCATCCAGCCTGGTTTCCACTGACCTGCTGGCTCTCCCAGATTAATTTACTGGTTAAGAGCTCCAGGGTCCAACAGATCTGGTCTTCCAATCCACCTCTGCCATATACTACCCATGGGATTCTGGGTGGGTGACTTACCCTCTCTAAGCCTCATTTTCACCAACTGGAAAATGGAGGTGAGGGTGATAAAACTCCTCTCCAGGAAGATGTCCTAAGAGGAAATGATGCTGCTAGTGAGCCTGGCACATAGGAGATGTGACATCTAAGCCACTGGCCTTCAGCACAGTGGAGTTACAGCATGCCTCTGGCTCTCACTGTACTGTGACCCTTGTTGTGACCTCAGGGGTGTGGCTGGTGGGGACAGTGCACAAGTGCTTGTGTGTGGAGCTGCGTGGGCCTGAGTATGAGGAAGGCGTGTCTAGAGTTGTCTCCAGGTGGGGGGAAGGTAGTTGGCCAGAACATCTGCCATCTTGAAGCAGCCCAGCAGGGAGGGAGGGGCTGTCTCAGCAAAGGCTCTGAGGTCCAATTTATAAAAATAACCCTCCAAGTCCCTGGTGGGGCAGAAGCAGCGACCGCCCCCCTTTGCCTGCTCCTGACACCTGAAGTGAGATTAGACAAGCACATTCATTAATTATTTCAGAAATAGCCGAGGCAGCACTTGCTACCCAAAAACCTGAGGCTGCAAATGTCCAGTAGGTTTTAATTATTTATCAGGAAAATGGTTGTATCCATCAGTCACAGACCCGTTCCACTGAGTGCTCAGTGGTGGGTTGAGCTGGGTGAAGGGCTCTACATCCCTGGGCTCTCAGGGAGCTCTTGGGGTGGCCAGGAAGGGGAGGGAGAAGGTGGTGTGCGATGGGACTGATTTAGGGAAACCACCTGAAAGCAAACTGGTCCTCTGCTTCCGGGGGCTGACTCAGTGTGGGAACTGGGCCTTTAAGTGTGGGAAGGACTGTGACCGGTGGGGAGGAGAGCTGGGTCTGCATCCAGACTCCCCACTTCTTAGCCTTGACCTTGAGTAAGGTCCCACACCTTGCCTCTATTTCCTCACTCTAGGCTATCAGTCAGGAATTTGGAAACATTATACTGTGGAAGCAGTGGGAACAGTGGGAAGAAGAAACCAAGGCCCAGGGAGGTATAATGGCTGCCCAAGGCCCCCCAGTGGTCATTGGTGAGTGGGACCCTCAGGGTCCCGACCCATGCTTGTCACCTCCATGCCTCCCAGGGCCTCCCGTGGTTCCCTCCTTTTCCAGGCCCATTTCCAGGGGACACACGTGCTTGATGGCTGCTCTCTTCCGGCGATCCTAGGAACAGGCTTGGCGCATGCCCAGCTAAGCTGGGTGTCCCGTGACCCTCTTTCCTCTCCAGCTTTTGTTAAATACTCTCTGATTTTCAGCATTCTCAGAGCAGGACCAGGTGGTGCCTTGCCCGAAAAGTGAGGAGGGAGGAGCCGATGCGCTCCAACACTGGGGAATGGGTGTCTCTTTTTTACCCAGGAGCCCCTCTTAATCCTGGGGATTTCTGTCCTGACTTCTGGCTATTCCCACCATTTCCACTGTATGACTTTTCCAAATTCCTGACTAATATCCTCTGTCCAAAATAGGTTCAAATAGCTGCTCACACAACGTGATTAGCAGCAGAGAGTGGCCGGCAGCTAAGCCCTGGAAACCCAGTGCCTGGTTTCAAGTTCCCACTCCACCACTTCCTGGTTGTGTGACCTTGAGCAAATTGTTCTACCACCCTGTGACTCAGTTTCCCCATATGAAAAATGAGGATAATAATAGTACCAACAAGACGATGTTGTTGTGAAGGCTAAATGAGATAACACACGTCAGCACTTAGCCTCATGCCAGGCCCATAACAAGGGCTCAAGGACTGTGTGCTAATAACAGAACTACAATAGGTCATTTCCACATATCTGTCTCCCCACGTACAGTGCAAGCTCGTGGAGGGCAAGGATCACATTTGTTTTATACCTTGTACATAATGGATACTAAAGAAAAAAAAAAAAAAAAAATGGGGCTTCCCTGGTGGTGCAGTGGTTGAGAGTCCGCCTGCCGATGCAGGGGACACGGAATCGTGCCCCGGTCCGGGAAGATCCCACATGCCGCAGAGCGGCTGGGCCCGTGAGCTGTGGCCGCCGAGCCTGCGCGTCCGGAGCCTGTGCTCCGCAACAGGAGAGGCCACAACAATGAGAGGCCCGTGTACCGCAAAAAAAAAAAAAAAAAAATTAAATTTGCTGAATTCAGAAAGCACATGAGTAGGATTCTAGTTCTCTGTGTTCATGCTTGAGAGTTCTGGAGGTCATGTTCCGCATGGGTGACGTTTTAGTACTTAATTTTAGGCTCATACTTCTCATATTCTGCTTGCACAAAACTGCACATCTTCAGACTCGTCCTGCAACTATAAGGCAATTCTGTAATTTTTCTTGAACTTTACCTCCCTTCCTAGGCTATAAAATCTATGAGGAAAGTGACCCTGCTTACACTGATTACCTCCGAATGTACCCATAGGCCTAGCTCAGGGTCTGGCAAACATTAGACACTCAGTAAATATTTGTCAACTGGCTGATGACTCAGGCGTTTAGCAGAAGGGGTGGTTAGTGAATAGAGAAAACTTGCTTTTTAAAAAGACCAATGAAACACTAGCAAAATGTTAATGTTCTATATAATAATACATTGTGTTAAAATATATGCAATTAGAACAAGAATTAGATTAAAACAAGTAGCCAGGTATCACTCTTTTTTTTTTTTTTACTAATTCTTAACTATTATTTATTACTGTTCGGTTTAACACTGACTTAGGGCTCTGGCTAGAACAGAAGGTATATTTAATTTACTCTTCATCTCTTAACAGTCTAAAACTTCCTGAGATATATATCTAAATATCTCTGTGGGGCTTGAAAACACCTTAACTACAAAAGGCTGTACATGTGGCTTTCCTTACTTGCCAGTGGTGTTCTCATAGCCGTAAAGACTACACACTTTTCGCTGGCAGTGCTATTTAACTTTACTGTTTTCCCTTCTTTCTCTATCCCTGTTTCTGCCCCTGTATCTCAATCCATAGACAGAAGGAAACACAAGAAAGCCAGCTCCATGCAGCCTCTGCCCTCACCAGAAGCATGAACCTTTTAACTACATTTTCCCTGAGAAGAAAAGGATTTCTCTGCACCCATCAGCCTTTTCCTAGTTATTATTTCTCTTCTTTTTTGGAGGACATTGCTTCTAGCTTCTCCCCTCCTCTTCCATTCCCAGCCAATTACTTAGATGGGCGTACTGTAAAATAAAGTTTACATTAAATCGTTTCCATGGCAACCTCACACATGGGCTCTCTGGTTCTAAAGCAATCATATCATTTTCTAGTTACAAATTCAAGCTTGCCAAAAAGTAACTTGTCTTTAAAATACACAGAACCTAACAAGGTTTGTAAAGAGAGATAAAGTGGTTGCACAAGAGAGGAGTCCCTTGATAGAAAGCATGAGATGAATTCCTGAAAAAATCCTCTGTAAATCGTGGTTATTTACACTGTGCTAAAGCCATTTTAAGTCTGCATAAGGAAGCTTGTTGAATTATAAATATTAGGGGGCTTCCCTGGTGGCACAGTGGTTGAGAGTCTGCCTGCCGATGCAGGGGACACGGGTTCGTGCCCTGGTCTGGGAAGATCCCACATGCCGCGGAGCGGCTGGGCCCGTGAGCCATGGCCGCTGACCCTGCGCGTCCGGAGCCTGTGCTCCGCAACGGGAGAGGCCACAACAGTGAGAGGCCCGCGTACCGCAAAAAAAAAATTAAAAAAAAAAAAAAATATTAGGAAGAGCTCTCATTTCTGGAGCACCACCTGCTACGTGCTAGACGTTGGACAAAGCACTCTGTATACATGAATTGTTTCGTTTAATTTTTAGGCTTGTTTAAGTTTCAGGCTTCCTTTAATTTTTAGACTTTGCATCCTGCAGAGATTTTTTTTTTTTCCCTGCAGAGATTTTTGCCCATAGATTGTCATTAGAGCCAGTGGGCATCTGCTCCATGGAAAATGTTTCAGCCCCTGAAATTAACTAGTTGGAATTGAAGCAGTCATCCACGTACCTCCTAATAAGAATAACAGCTGCTGTTTACTGTGCCAGGGCGGTGCCAGGAGGTTTGGCCACATCCTCTTGTTTTTTCATTATTAGAACAGGCTGCAGGGTGTTAGCCCCCTATCATAGGAGGGGAAACAGAGGCTCAGGGAGGGAGAGCTACTTGCTCACACAGCTAGGAAGTTACCAAGTTGGGATTTGAACCAAGGTGGGCTTAGTCCCAAACATGTGCTCTTGTCACCCTACCTCCTAGAAATGCTTCCAGCCAGAGAGGTAAGGGAGAGACCAATATCGCTGCTCAGAAGACACAGGCTTCCAGGTGTGTATGAATATCCTGGGCAGACTCTGTACTGGGGTAGGTAGCTCTGAGGCATGGGAGGTGGAGAGGGAGGAAAAGGAAGCATTCACCCTTCCCGTTCCTTGAAATTGCTGAGCTTTAGTTGGTTCCTACCAACTGAAATGCTGTCTTCCTCTCCCACCCCTCTCAACTTTTCCTCCTGGCCATCTCCTACTCCCCCTCCCACTCTCATTAAAAGCTGCCTCCTCTGGGGGCTTCCCTGGTGGCGCAGTGGTTGAGAGTGATGCAGGGGACACAGGTTCGTGCCCCGGTCCGGGAAGATCCCACATGCCGCAGAGCGGCTGGGTCCGTGAACCATGGCCGCTGAGCCTGCGCGTCCGGAGCCTGTGCTCCACAACAGGAGAGGCCACAACAGTGAGAGGCCCGTGTACTGCAAAAAAATAAAAACAAAAAAACAAAAAACTGCCTCCTCTGTGAAGCCTCCCTGACTTCTCAGGCAGATTTCAGTCTGACAGATCTGACTCAGGCACTTATGAGCTGTGGGACCTTTCAGATTGCTTTACCTCTCTGAGCCTTGATTTGTTCATCTGTAAAATGGGCATCTCACAGGATCATCATGAAGTTCCAATGTGATAAGCTGTAATGGAAGCACATAGCAGAGCTCTGGACCATAGTAAGCACTCAGTAAATGTCAGCTCCTATTATTGGCCTCCTTTAGTACTTTGTTCCCATTTCCAATATTGCAATGATCTTATTTGTAATTTGCATGTCTCCCCAATAATTGGTGAGGCCTTGAGGGCAGGATCCTTATTTTCTCCACTGTATCCCAGGCCCTGGCACAAGTGAATATTTGTTGATTTAATGTACAAAAGGTTATCTGGGACCATCTCCCAGAACCCTGGCTCCTGGGAACTGTGGCCTGGAAGAAGCAGGCTGCTGGGGCTTCCCGTGCTTCTCAAATGCAAATACCCCAAAGAAAGGTCATTGACCAGTCAAGCTTCAGCTGGTCTTGGGTCACATGCAGCTGGGAAGGACCACAATCTTGGGACCTGGGGTAGGAAGGTGCATGTCCTGGGTGTAGGAAGAGGGAAACACGGCTTTGCTCAGTGCCAGCCCAGGCTAGGTCACTCTAAACGACCTCATGGTGCTTCAAACTTATTTTGGGGAGAAAACAGAGTATACAAAATAAAGCTTATAGGCCATCCAAGTTATGGGTTCTTCATCCATTGATGTCATAAGTTCCAAAACTGGTCCATGAAGGTGAGAGAAAAAAAAAAAGGGTTACAGCCTGTGGGCAAATATGTGGGTGGGGTGGGGGGGCAGGATGGTGGGGAACTGCTCCCTCACAGCTGACTCAAGGCCTCCCTGCAAAGCTGCAGGTGCTTTCTGGCCCAGCCTCCTCCTCCTGTGTTCCTTAGCCCTGTGGTTGCCTGAGGACATTGAGGAACAGGACTCTTCTCGGCTGGTCAGCCAATGACCTGCTCAGCTCATGACAGCTTTCAGACAAGTGGCTCCTCAGAGAGCATCCACAGGGCCGCCTGAGACTGAAAAGAGAAACAGAAGAGGCTGAATCCTGTCTGGGAAGGACTGGGATCACAGATGAAATGCTCGGCTGAACTTCCCCCAGACTCCAAGCCTGGATGTGCTCAAGTCACTATGCATTTTTCACTGTGGCTCCTCCTTGGCCTCTCCTGCTCCAGCTTGTCACTGACACAAAATTGGAAAATAGGGAGAACTGGAAAGGACTTGGAAAACACCTGGTTCCACTCAACACTTCCAGGATCGCCCACTGTGTGTCAGAGCCTGAGGCTACAGAGACTGATAAGGACGGTAATTAGCAGTGAATACCTCACGCCAGGCTCTGCACTTGACAGATAATAGCTCATTGAATTATCACAATCATGCTAGATGATAGATGCTGTTATTATTATTCCCATTTTACAGATGAGGAAACTGGAGGCACAGAAATGGAAAGTAGCTTGCTCGAGGCTGCAGAGATAGTAAATGGCAGAGCCTGGATTTGATGCCAGGCAGTCAGGCTCCAGGTTCTTGGTCACCCTGGTGGTCCTTGCAGCGGCCACAGTCTGGTGTGTTTGTGTGAACGACAGACAAGGAAACAGGCCATTTCAGGGGTACAGAGGAGGGGCTGCTAGACCCATCCTGGGAGCTAAGAAAAGGTTTTCTGGAAGAGATATTTAAGCTGATATTTGAGATAGGGGAGAGAAGGTGGAAAAGAGATCTGAGCAGAGGGAATAGCATGAGAAAGGCGCTTAGACTGAGTGAGGCTCAGGAGCGGCGTCTCGCTCGAGTCCTACGGAGAGCCACGCAGCACAGCCGACCTAGAACCAGGGCCCAGGCTCCAGACCTACAGCACACCATCTGTTAGGATTCCCGGCAGCAGGAGGCCAAACCAGGAAGAATTGTAACACTGCTGCTGCACCCTGTGGAGCCTGAGAAGGACAGAATCTGGACACTTCACCTGGGAGTGTCATACAAATCTGTACAGACTCACTAAGGAACCAGGCAGGGCAGTAGAGGGCAATTAGTAGGCATTTTGGCACAGACGAGGGGCTTGAAAATCACCGCTTGTGGACACCCCTCCCTGTCTTCATTTGTTCCTCTTTCTTGCTCCTCTTACCCTGGTTGAAAATGGCCCCCAAAGGTAGGTTCATATCCTAATTCCCAGAACCTGTGAATGTTACCTTATTTTGAAAAAGGTTGTTACAGATATAATTAAATTTAGGATTTTGAGATTGAGAAGATGATCCTGGATTATCCCGGTGAGCCCTAAATACAATCACAAGTGACCTTGTCGTGGAACGGCAGCATTACTCACAATAGCTAAAGTATGGAAGCAACCCAAGTGTCCTTCAATGGATGAATGGATAAGCAAAATCGGTATAAGCATGCAATGGAATATTTTTCAGCCTTAAAAAGGAAGGAAGGGCTTCGCTGGTGGCACACTGGTTGAAAGTCCGCCTGCCGATGCAGGGGACACGGGTTCGTGCCCCGGTCCGGGAAGATCCCACACGCCGCGGAGCGGCTGGGCCCGTGAGCCGTGGCCGCTGAGCCTGCGCGTCCGGAGCCTGTGCTCCGCAACGGGAGAGACCACAACAGTGAGAGGCCCGCGTACCGCAAAAAACAAACAAACAAAAAACAAAACAAACAAAAAACAAAACAAACACCTGTAATATTTCAAACTATAATCATCTCTCATCAATTCATTCAGTCCTATGTAATCTAGATCTTGGGTGCAATTTCATGAAGCCACAGGCTTCTAGTCTAAAAAGAGTTCTGGAAATCCTAACTTGGCCCACTGTTATAGTCTGAAAGTTGTCTAAGCAATGACACCAGAAGCCTGTAACTATTCTTTAACATGTTAACGGTTTGAAGTAACTAGCACAGTTCTTTTCCAGTGGGTAGGGAAAGGGAGATTCTGAGATGATCCTTCTTTGTTGAAGACATAAACTCTTGGCTGATAGCTGATTGTTGAACTTTCAGAGAAGTATCAGAGTAAAACAAAATCTATCTGTAGACGATCTCATAGTGAAACACATCATACTTCTATTTGTTCTAAGAGTGTGAAGATCTTCTTTTAAATTAAACACTCTTCTTTAAATTGCAAGTTTATGGAAAAATGAAGTTAATTGAGTAGACCTAGTATCCATGGATAAATTTCTGAACCCTCCACATTTGTACCTAATATTGTATGTGCATTTTGAAGAGAACTGGTTCAGAGCTTTCATCAGATCCTCAAAAATGACTGTGTCCTTAAAGAGGTTAAGAACAGCTAAACTAGAGGACTTCCCTGGTGGCACAGTGGTTAAGACTCAGCATTCCCAATGCAGGAGACTTGGGTTTGATCCCTGGTCAGGGAACAAGATCCCACTTGCATGCCGCAACTAAGAGTTAGCATGCCACAACTAAGGAGCCCGCCTGCTGCAACTAAGACCTGGTGCAACCAAAAAAAAAAAAATTTTTTTTTAAGGAATAGCTAAACCAAATAGTTTTAAGATTCTTTCCAGCACTGACATTCTGATTTTATGGTCACCATCACTCCTCCCATCACCTCCATAAGCTGCTGTAGGGCAGAAACAACTCAGTGGCTCAAGCAGCATTTTTCTCTTTCTTCTTTCACATAAGGATACACCCATCCTCACCTGCTAGACTGAAACTGCTCTGATCACTGCTGAGTGGCTGTGCTATTTTTCTTGCTATTTTAACACACTTCAGTGTATAGGGTGTTTTTTTTAAAGTATTTATTTATTTCTGGCTGTACGGGTCTTAGTTGCGGCAGGTGGGATCTTTTGCTGCGGCGCGCGGGCTTCTCTCTAGTTGTGATGTGCCGGCTCCAGAACACATGGGCTCTGTAATTTGCGGCATGCGGGCTCTCTAGTTGAGGAGCTCGGGCTTAGTTGCCTTGCGGCATGTAGGATCTTAGTTCCCCGGCCAGGGATTGAACCTGCTTCCCCTGCATTGGAAGGTGGATTCTTAACCACTGGACCACCAGGGAAGTCCCTATAGGGTGTTTTTGTCACTGTAAATTGTCCAAAGTAATTTTTCTTACCTAATTATTTCTACCTTCCAGTAAGCTAAATTCTACCTTTTCAATTAGGACCCATTTCCTCTTAAAAAAATCCTACTTGGAGACTATATGGTTCATGTAAAATTGTTTTCGAGGCAAACAGCTGGTCAGAAGTCTGGGACAATTTGAGTGGTAAAATAATGCATGATAGTAATGGATTATAAATCATAGAATAAAATAAGAATCCATGAGTCCATACTGATAAGTGAATAGGGGAGAAAGAAAAGTTCTTCCTTACAGTAGTCTGGTAACTAATAAGTATAGAAGGAATAATGTTAAAACTAGTGGGTGAAAGTTCGATGGGGAACATAGTCTCAATGAATATCCCCACAAATAACTTATTAATTTCAAAGGGAAAAATAGTAACTTTACAATGGAGAAATCTGACAGACAGCGTCTTAAGCAAGTGATTAAAGCTAACATCAGCAATATTGGGACAAACCAGCAAATATGCCTTCTGATACGATGCACTGAGGACATGAGATCCCTTCTGTGGCGTGTCTGCTACATATGCACGTATGACCTGAACCCAGTCATAAGGAAACATTAAGACCATCTCAAACTGAGGAACAAACTACAAAACAACTGGCTTGTACTCTTCAAAAACACCACAAAGAAAGGCTGAAGAACAATTTCAGATTAAAGGAGACTAATAACTACATGCAACGTGTGACCCTGGCTTGGATCCAAGATTGGTATCACATAGCTACAAAGGACATTATTATTGGGACAACTGATGAAATTTGAAAATGGGCTGTGGATTAAATAATAGTATTCTATCAATGTTCAACTTCTTGATTTCAACAGTTGTGCTGTGGTTATGCAAGAGAATGTCTGCTCTTTTTTTTTTTTTACTTTATCTGCCCCTCCTATTCTTCTTCTTTCTTTCTTTCTTTTTTCTTTCTTTCTTTCTTATTTTTGGCTGCTTTGGGTCTTCGTTGCTGCATGCGGGCTTTCTCTAGCTGTGGTGAGCAGGGGCTACCTTCGTTGCGGTGAGTGAGCTTCTCATTGCGGTGGCTTCTCTTGTTGCGGAGCACGAGCTCTAGGCACGCGGGCTTCAGTAGCTGTGTCTCTCAGGCTCTAGAGCGCAGGCTCAGTAGTTATGGTGCACGGGCTTAGTTGCTCCGCAGCATGTGGTATCTTCCCAGACCAGGGCTCGAACCTCGGACACACGTCCCCTGCACTGGCCAGTGGATTCTTAACCATTGTGCCACCAGGGAAGTCCCGAAAATGTCTGCTCTTGAAAGATGCACTATTTATGGTTACAGGGACATAATGTCTTCAATTTACTCTTAAGTTTCAGGAACATACATTCAGAGAGAGGGAAAGCTAAAGCAAATGAGGCAAAATGTAAACAATTGATGAATCTGGATAGAGGCTATAGGGAGTTCCTTGTACTAACTTGCAACTCTTCTGTAAGTTTGAATTATATGAAAATAAATTATAACAAAAATAGTTGTCCAGAAACCTTTTATTTCACTGCACAGTGCTAAAAATACTCCTAGGATTTAAGTCCACTTTCTTGGTAAACACCTCTAAGGAACAGAACTGAACCTCTATGAAATAATTCAGAGGTTCTTCAGGATCCTAAATCTTCAATAACCATTTACTCATCATTGATGAGAAAAAAATTAATTTTCCATATAATCAAAATTTATTCCTTTAAGTCATTCTTTCAGCAAATATGTGGGAGCCTTCTATGTGCCAGACACATTCTAGGTGTTTGGTGGGCTAAAGAGACCAAGATCCCTGCCTTTATGGAGCTTACAGTCTAGCAGAGGGAGACAGACAATAAATAATGTTCATAATTAGTAAGTAAATGATATATTATGGGTTAAATGGTTATAAGTGCTATAGAAAGAGTACAGCAGGGTAAGGAGGAATCAGAAGTGCAAAGGCAGGGCAAGTCAGGCCAGGCTGCCATTTTAAATGGGGTAGTCAGGAAAAGCCTTATTGTGGAGAAGCACAGGCTTGAAAGAGGTGAGAGAATGAGCTTTGCAGGTATCTGTGGAAAGAGCAATCCAGGAAGGAACAGCCAGTGTAAAGGCCCTGAAATAGAAGCTGCTCGTTTTCTTTTTTTTCTTTTTGATTTTTTTTTTGGCTGTGCTGAGCGGCTTGAGGGATCATAGTTCCCCGACCAGGAATTGAATCCGGGCCCTCAGCAGTGAAAGCAAGGAGTCCCAGCCATTGGACCGCCAGGGAATTCCCTTTTTTGTTGTTTTTTGTTTTTTGTGGAAGCTGCTCATTTTCAAGGAATGGAAACCCCTGTGGCTGCAGTTGAGTGAGAAAGTCATATTTCTGCTCAAAATCCTCCACTGGTTTCCCATTTCTCTCAAAAATCCTTGCAGCAGCCTCTAAGATCCTATAGACCTCACCCTTTTCGCCTTTCTGATTTCATCTCCTACTCTACCTTTAAGTTCATAAACAGTTTTGTTTACACCAGAACAAAAATATCTTCTAAAATATGCATCGTTATCTTTTGAAATGCAAGCATCACGTTTTTTTTGACTGTAGGTTAATAATTATACTGTACTGTAATGGTGCTAGTCACAGGCTATCCTGAGTACTGCATGTAGATTAAAATATTAAGGCCTGTCAAAGTGTAACGTGTGAATGTGTGAGTCATATAAAAGAAAGGCACAGGAAAGTCCAGGACTGTGTGTACAGACATTCCCGCTCACTGTTGATTTCCACAGGTAGAGGGTTTTTTCCTAAAATGTGCAGGCATCATCTGTTTCAGAGAATCAAACAACTTCAGATTATCTCCAAGCTCCCTTTTAGCTCTAGACTGACACCCCATTTTCCAGAAGAGAAAATTGTAGCTCAGAAAGAATAAACAGGACTTCCCTGGTGGTCCAGTGGGTAAGATTCCGCACTCCCAATGAAGGAGGCCTGGGTTTGATCCCTGGTCAGGGAACTAGATCCCGCATGCTGCAAATAAAGATCCTGCATGCCACAACTAAAGGTCCCGCGTGCTGCAACTAATGTCCAGTGCAGCCAAATAAATAAATAATTTTTTTTAAAAGAAAGAATAAACAACTTACCTAAGGGACACATACCAGGGAAAACTAGTAGTCTATTCAAGCCACCTGAAGCCACCTTCTCCCAGCCCGCGGCTTTCTCACTCAGCAGCTCAACACTGTTCCCAGAAGCTCCCCAGAGGACAAAAGCGCAGAAGTTCTCTCATCTAAGAATAAAACATTTTACCCTATTATTCTCCAGGGACAATTATGGAGTGTTTCAGGTTGTGTCACTGATTACTTGCTACCATTTTGCAACTCCAAATAACTTTAGGTTCCCATAGCAACACACTCTGCTCTGGAAACTGACATTGTTCCCTAATCCATGTGGGAAGGACCAAGAGCTTCTCCTAGAAAACACAGCAGGTGGGAGAAAACATGTCATGGAGTGTGGTGGGTGGGGAATGGTTACTAAGGACTTTGTCCAGCCAAAGACAATGAACTAACATGGTCACCACTGAATGATTAACCAATCCTTGACCATTCTCGATGGGGCCCAAGAAGAGATGTCTGCCAAGAAAGTGTCTTCATATTGCAAGATGTGTTACGATGCTTGCCAGGACCAAGGCAAGAAATTAAGAACCTAAGCTCCATCAAGTGAAAGAAACTTCCACTAAACTTCATTAAAAGTACACGGGGGCTTCCCTGGTGGCACAGTGGTTGGGAGTCCACCTGCCGATGCAGGGGACACGGGTTCGTGCCCCGGTCCGGGAAGATCCCACATGCCGCGGAGCTGCTAGGCCCGTGAGCCATGGCCGCTGAGCCTGAGCATCTGGAGCCTGTGCTCCGCAACGGGAGAGGCCACAGTGGTGAGAGGTCCGCGTACCACAAAAAAAAAAAAAAAAAAGTACATGGTGTTTTTCATAGAAAAGATGTTGCAAACCCAAAAGATTCATGTTGGCAGATAAAATGAAAGACCTATCACATGCAGAATTATTTGGGAGGTTGTGTACTGATGTCTGCAACTTACTTTGAAATGGATCACAGAAATAAGACAAATTGATTGATGGAGGGGTGGATAGACATGTACGAAAGCAAGCATCATAAAATAATTGTAGAATCCTGGTGGTTGGTATAGGGGTAGTCAATGTGAATTCTTTCAACTTTTCTCTGTTTGAAATATTCATAATAAAATGTTGGAATAAACTTAAATGCATATCACATTATGAGAACAGGGAAGAAAAAATGAAAGTATGAGAGAAAAGATGGCTGGGAAAGGAGAAAAAGAGATAAAAAGGGAAAAGAGAGACAGAAGAGATTATCTTCAGTGTCCTTCCTAAGCTGATTCCCTTTACCTCTGCCCTTGAGAACTGATTGAAGCAGATTTTGATTGAATTGGGTTGAAATTATTGAAATATATCATGGTGTCAAAAGGAACCCAAAGGAATTTTTGAAAAACACTGAATCACTAATGTCTCTTGATGTTTTGAATTGGCTACTGTTATCCTGAGATGTTTATGTAAAACCAAATAAGCATCTATAAAGGGTAGGGTAGAATTAAACAAGTGTTTTTTAGTCAGGGAGTCCAATATCCCAAAAACAGAAGCTAAAGCTGACAGCTTTTGAATGTTAGGGCTTATCACTCAAGTCCTGGGGCTAGTGGAATACACAGTTGGAAAACTTCTTCAAGGCTGATGTTCATTCCTTTACACACAAAGTTCAAAATAGTGAGTGTCAAGGTAAAAACCAAACTTAAAATCTTTGATATTTAAAGAAAAATGTCTGTGAGCTACTGACAGTTTCATAAACACACTGTACAAAAATGGGAACGTAGCTCTAGTCTACAAAGCCAGTAAGAGCTATTACATGTGAAAATAGTATCACCTAGTGGACAGAGTGGGAAATAGTCTAACAATGTCTTGCCTACCTACTCGTTTTCGTCTCCTTTAGAGGAAGGTTGTCTACTAGTCCTTTATTTTTTCCACTGTTCTTAATTATTCAACAAACGTACATAAGGAACCTCTGGAATACTAGAAAGAGCACAGGACTTGGAGCTAGAATAACTTGTCACCATATTTCTTTTTTTTCTCTCTACTTCTTTATGTATCCTTTGTGTTTCCAGTATTAGTTTTGAACGTAATTTCTCACAAGGACTTGCTCATTAATTATCAAAAGGCCCACAGAATGGCATTTATAGGATGGGATTGAGGTGTTAGCTAATGCCGTGGTGGTAATCATTCTGCAATACATAAGTGTATCAAATCAAAACTGTACACCTTAGGGCTTCCCTGGTGGCGCAGCGGTTGAGAGTCCGCCTGCCGATGCAGGGGACACGGGTTCGTGTCCCGTTCCGGGAAGATCCCACATGCCGCGGAGCGGCTAGGCCCGTGAGCCATGGCCACTGAGCCTGCGCGTCTGGAGCCTGTGCTCCACAACGGGAGAGGCCACAACAGTGAGAGGCCTGCATACCACACACACACACACAAAAACAAAAAACTGTACACCTTAAACTTACACAATCTTGTGTGTTAATTATATCTCAAAAAAGCTGGGGGCCAGAGGGTGTGGGAGTGGGGAGAGGCCCAGAGACCAAACTGCCTTCCATATACATCTTCATATATTTAAGATGATTGTAGTCACCTTGGTCATGTCATGGGAAATCTCACCTTTAAACAATTCCTTTCTTAGGGTGTGGAAAATTCTCCAGTTTTCTAATTAAATTAAGAATGCCCATGGGGGAATTCCCTGGCAGTCCAGTGGTTGGGACTCCTTGCTCTTACTGACAAGGGCCAGGGTTCAACCCCTGGTCGGGGAACTAAGATCTCACAAGCCACTCTGTGTGGCCAAATAAATAAATAATGTCTATTCTTGAATGAAAGAAAGAAAGAAAGAAAGGAAGGGAGGGAGGGAGGAAGGAAGAAAAAAACACCCATGGGAAGAGTAACACCTCAAATGAAAAGGCCTGGGTTCTGATATCTGCTGTCAGTTTACTAATTGTGTGATTTTGGGAAATAACTCCCTTTGAGTCTGCTTTATTTAGATGTCATCTGCCTACACTACTTCGTAGATTTGTTATTGGATCTTAAATCTCCTTATGTCTCCTAGTAACACCCATCTCTGGGATCAGCAGACCAGGCCTAGCTTGACTCTCCTCCCTGCTTCCTGGAGCAGCAAGGACTCTCTGCATCAACTCCCTTCCGGATATAGCAGCAGCTGTAACAGCAGGGAATTAGGGCAGAAACAATACTGCAAGGATGTTATTTTGCTCAAGATCACAAAGTTAGTAAGTTTAGATATAGATTGGGCTCCAAAACCCATACATTAAAAAAAAACTTTTTTGGATTGTGAAACATGACACCAATACAGACAAGTGTATTAAACACAGAGCTTAATGAGTAATTATAAAACACCCATGAAGTCACCATGCAAAGCAGAAATAGAACTCTACAAGTCTTCTTTCTTCCACATTCTTTTTCTTTAATAAAATTATTTTATTTATTTATTTTTGGCTGCGTTGGGTTTTCATTGCTGGGCACGGGCCCTCTCCAGCTGCGGCTAGTGGGGGCTACTCTGCTGCAGTGGGTGGGCTTCTCACTGCGGTGGCCTCCCCTGTTGTAGAGAACGGGCTCTAGACACATGGGCTCAGTAGTTGTGGCTCGCGGGCTTTAGAATGCAGGCTCAGTAGCTGTGGCACATGGGCTTAGTTGCTCCACAGCATGTGGGATCTTCCCGGACCAGGGCTCGAACCCGTGTCCCCTGCATTGGCAGGTGGATTCTTAACCACTGCGGCACTAAGGAAGCCCCCACAACATTCTTGTATATGTATCCTGGTGCATGTGTACATGAGTTTCTCTAGGGTATAACTTTAAGGAGCGACAATACTGTATCATGGGGTATATGTGTATTTATCTTCAAATTTACTAAGACACACTGTTTACTAAGTGGTTGTTCTACTCAACTCTGCCACCAGCAGCGAATTAGAGTTCTCATTGCTCCATGTCCTAACACTTACCCTTGTCAGCCATTTCCCTGATTACTAATAAGGGTGAGCACTTATTCATATGTTATCACTGGAATATCCTCTTTAAGGTGTGCTGATTCATGATTCAAGTCTCTTGCCCGGTTTTCTATTGAGTTATCCCATGCTCTTTTTTTCTACTCAATGCCTCATGCGGGTTTCTAGATATGTCCAAACAGCAAAGAGCAAAGGGAGGACAGGCACTAGGGCTTATTCTTTGTTTGTACTACCCATAGTGCTATACAGAGCTGGCCACAAAGTAGGGCTTAAGAAATACATGCTGATTTTTTCAAAAATATTTATTTATTTATTTTGGCTGCACTGGGTCTTAGTCGTGGCACGTGGACTCTTAGTTGCGGCACGCGTGTGGGATCTAGTTCCCCAACCAGGGATTGAACCTGGGCTCCCTGCATTGGGAGCATGGAGTCTTACCCACTGGACCACCAAGGAAGTCTCATTACATGCTGCTTGGTTAGTACAGGTCCATAATCCTTACCAGTAATCCCAAAACACAAAGAGTTATGAAAACCAAAATAATTTTTCTAAGTTTCGTACAATATTTATTTGGAGGCAAAACCTGAACTGACACAAGGCTAATTATAGTTTTTACTTATCATGTTTCCTGCAGAAGTATTAATGGTTAACTATGGATGCTGCCCCAGACCCTGCTGTGAAATAACATAACATACAAGTACCTATGCCCCAGAATAGCTTCCTAAAATCTGAAAATTTCTGAATTCTTGAACACATCTAGCCACAAAGATGTTGAATACAGGATTCTGGACCTGCCATTTATTGAATCCTTGCAATATTTCTAGCACCGTGGTTAAGTAGGTGTCTTAAATATATAATAGACCTGGTGTGAAGATTAAATAAGGCAGGCATTAGCCTACCTTATTTTACATAGGAGACACCAGAGGCTCAGACAAGTTAAGTAATTTGCCTAGTCACACAGCAGAGCTGAGATTCATGTTTATTGAAATTAGTATATCCTACAAAATACATACATGGCATATTAAAGCATAACTGATACTAAAGTCATTTAAAGATATCAATGAAACATACTTAACAGTAAATTAGTGAGCCAAATTGAACGCCTGCAGCATATTCATTGGGAAATGTGATTTAGATGGATTAGTCACAGTAACACAAAGTGCACTCTTTTCAGAGATGAACTCTGAGGTCCAGAGAGGTTAAAGGGCATGCCCAGGGCCTCACAGCTAGTCAGTCTGAAGAGCTGAAGGTATTAATTTTAGTTTGCTGAACTTCTAACAGGGCTTCCTGACACAGATACCAACAATCAAAACTGCATTCCTCTTCTCATGGACTTTTAAGACAAAGTGAGACTGTTCTTTCTGAAAAATTCAATATTTATAGCAAACACGTTTTAATAAGGTAGACTCTCAAACCTCCCCCTCACCTTGCAAACTTACATATTCTTCCCTCCAGTCTCAGAGGATGAGATCGTCTTTTTGTCCAAGGTCCACTGCTTCATCAGGGCCTTCCATTCCACTCACTCCCATCTTTTCTGGGGCCTTGGTTTCATAGTCATCATCCCCTCTCATATTTTTAACCTTCCTGCTTTCAGTTGGCTTTTCCAACTTTTAAAAATACAGTGCAAAAAAAAAATATATATATATATATATATATAGCGTGGGGGGCTCCTTCCTCCATTCCCTCTAAACATCAGTGTTTTCCCCTTTCCTTTTCAGCAAGCTTAAGAGTAGTCTACACTACCCCATTTTCTCACCTCCCACTTATTCCTCAAAGCACTAGCAACTTGCCTCCCCGCCCCCTGCCCCAGTGTTCCTCTGGCAACAGAGTGCCAATTTCTGTGGACACATCTCAGTCATCTTTCTCACTCTGCTGTATTTGGTGCTGTTGACCTTTCCCCTCCTTGAAGCTCCTCTCCCTCAGGCTCAGTGTTGCTCCTGTTTCCCAATTCTCCTGGAGGTTTATCTACAGCCTTGATCTCTCACTTGAGCTTCAGACTACATTCAGGCAGACAGATTCCAAATTCAAGTTTCTGGCTTCTCCAGACACATCAGTCTAAGTGTCTTCAAATCCTTAGTTGCTCCTCTTGAGCCCAGGCCTGCTCCTGCATTCCTTATCTCGGGAAGTAGCTACTACCTACCAGATAATCTAACTAGAAACCTAGTGGTCACACATCACCCTTCTCCTGCCTCCAAATCAATCCCTAATTCCTGCCTTTACCTTATCAAATAAGATTGAAGGAGAAGGAAGAGAATCCTCACTCTTCTTGTCAGTTCAGTTAAGCAAATATTTGTTGAGCACGTTATACACACTTAAAACATATTAGAACCCACCTCAGTGTAGAAATTCAGTAGCCTACAAATCTTAGAAAATGCTAAACACCTACCAATTTTATATTTAGGTCAAAATACTTTTGAAGCAATCACTGTAGATAACTAAAATGTATCAGGAATCATAAATAGCATGTCTAAGTGCACATGTCAAGGGCCAGCTTTTATAAACTTGGTTTAATAGGACAACAAATAGCTCAAATTCATCCCAAGTTGTGGCAGCCAGCCCCCAAGAAGGCCCCAGTGTCTCACCTCCTGGTAGCCTTGCTCTTATGTAGTAGTCTCCTCCCACTGAATGGGGCTGACCTGTGTGACCAATGGCATATTGTGGAAATGATGGGAGCTTGCTACATTATTCCCTCAGTGAGGGGGGTAGCTAGCTGCATGCCAGGAGAACAACACAGTCAGTCCAATGAAGAGGTCCACTTGGCTAGAAACTGACTCTTCCTGCCAACAACCAGTACTAATTGCCAGGCATGTGAGCGAGCCACATCGGAAGCAAATCCTCCAACCTCAATCAAGCTTCTAGATGACCACAACCTCCTGAGAGACCTGAGCCAGATCACTGAACTAAGTCACTCTTGAATTCTTGACCCAGTTTAACTGTATGAAGATAGTTTGTTTTAAACAGCTAAATTTTGGCACTCACGTAAGCAATGTGGAAAGCTCCACAGCACAAGCGTTCACATGATTGACCAAATGACGATGAGATGCTCCGAATATAATGACTATGGGGAAGCTTTGAATGTTCTCTCAATTTATACAGATGTGAGAATTCATTCTGGAGAGAAAGTCCTATTGAATGTTATCAGTATTGGAAAGTCTTCCATTTTTCCACATGCCTTTGAAAACTTGAGAACTCACACTTCAAAGAAATTTGTGAATATAAAGAATGAGGGAAAGCCTTTAATGATGTCTCTTACATTAGGAAATATATGAAAATCCTCCCCGATGCAAATCTGTAAGTGTATTAACTTTGGAAAAATTTTCAGTGATTTCTGTCTTCAGTGACATGTGAGAACTCATACTGGAGGGGACCCTAGGCATACAATCAATGTGAGGATGTCTCAGTCTCAGTTCTGCACTGAGTGGCCACAAAATAATTTATACTGAGAAAAAGTGTAAATGTTATGAGAATGGGATTACCTTTATCAATATCCCATGCTTAGTTTGGGCCACTAGCTCATTCCTCTTTAGTCTTTTTTGTTTCATATAAACATTGATGTCTACATCATCAATGCTATCCCTTAAATTAAACCTTACATTCTTAAAAAAACAAAACACTACTAAGTTTTGGAGGTAATTTGTTATGCCACAATATATAATACACAGACTTCCCAAGACATGTGAAAATCTGTTCAATATAATGCATGAAAAGCTTTGTCCTGCAATTTTATCTATTGTAATGGGGAAAACAATTAAGGACTCTTGGTTGTAAACAGCCAAGAAGAGGCTGAAAATATCTGTCCTTAAGAAGTTATTTTGAAGATTACTCCATAAATCAATTTTTGTAGGACAGTTGATGATTTCCAACTATGGGGGTAGAAGTTAAGCCCTAGAGTATATTAGATAATTCATTTTTTAGAAACTCAGGACCAGGCCAAGTACCCTTAAGGCATCAATTTATGATCATGAGAGTCATACAAGCACTAAAGAACTCAAAACTCAGATTCCTGCTGTCTCTCTATCCTTAGTACTAGCCATGTGTTTACGTTTTTAGACTACTTCTGTCAAAATAACAGTCAACAAGGACATCTCAATTTATCTTTACATTCACATTTCCTACTCCTTTCACTTCAGGTACCACCAAGTCAAGCTGAACAGAACTAATGGCCAGTCCAAAGAATTACACCTTCCTGAAACTACTTCTACACCTCTACCACACTCCTGCTTTTCACACAGATCACACTGTATTGCACTTAAAATCTCGATTGCTATTTATAAAAACAAGAGGTCTTGTTTTGCTCCTTTTTGCATACCCAAGGCTTAGCACAGCACTTGGGCACATGGTAGCTGTTCAGTAAAGGATAGCTGGCATTTACGCTACCACTTATGACCTCAAGATTTTAATGCCTTCTGCTCTATCATTCTAGAATATACCCTTCTTGTACACCTCTACTTCTAAAATCCTGGATTTACTTCAAGTATCATCTCCTAGAAATCTTTTCTGATTTTTTACCACCTCCTCCCCCCAACTGTCAGCCGACCTCATACGGAATGGAAGTAATTGCTGTTTCACTGGAAACCTCACAGATCTTTAAGCTATACTTCATGTTCTGGCATTATACTCCCTTTTTGCCCACATAATCTTCCCCATCAAACTGTGAACCAAGCCCAGAATCCGAA
This sequence comes from Hyperoodon ampullatus, assembly GCF_949752795.1. Classification (NCBI taxonomy): domain Eukaryota; kingdom Metazoa; phylum Chordata; class Mammalia; order Artiodactyla; family Ziphiidae; genus Hyperoodon; species Hyperoodon ampullatus. The sequence continues at coordinate 19,113,227 of NC_136915.1, forward strand.
TCTCCAATTAAGTCAAATCTTAGTTGAATGGGTGAAAGAATTGAGTTTAGGAGTTCCCGTCTCCTGGGAGTCTTCTTTGAACCTACCCACCTTTGGTCTATCCCAATGTTCACCAAAATGTATTGAATTGCTCATGTGTGTACTTCCACCACTATACCCTTCATTCCCTGAAGGCATCTAGAAAGGATCAAAATGTTTAACTCAACTGGAAGGAAATGTACACATCCTCTCATTCTGACGTTCATTCATTCATCTATTTTCCCCCAAATATTATCACCAGCATATACAGAGCCACCCAGAACTTTTGTAGAACACTACCAAAGACCTTTATTAATATTCTGCCAATTATATAAGCATTCTCAACTTAGAGCTGCCTCTTCCAACTAAAAATGAATATTCTCTTCCCCTTTAGATGTATCAATCTACATTTGAAGAGTTTAAAGGCTAAATAAGCCCACATGCAGTAAGGCTAATGTTAAAAGAAATGAGGCACCAAGGCCTTGTGAAAGGAAAACACCTTCTTTGCTTCTAGTCAGACACTGCAAGTTGAATTAAGTGAAAGTTCATGTTCCTAATTGTTTCCTTTGTAGGTGCCCAAATGTAATCTACAGCCTGCTACTCATCATCACCTTGGAGCTTATATCAGAAATGCAGACTCTCAAATGGTACAGCCACTTAGAAACAGTTTAGCAGCTCCTCAAAATGTTAAAGTTAATATATGACTAAGATCTACTGCACAATGTGGCGTCCACAGTTAACAGTACCGTATTGTGTACTTGAAAATTTAATAAGAGGGTAGATATTAAGTGTTGTTACAATTTTTTTTAAAGTTACCAAATGACCCAACAATTCCACCCCTAGTTATATTCTTAACAGAAACGAAAACACATGACCACAAAACCTCACACACAAATGTCCACAGCAGCATTATTCATGATAGCCAAAAGGTATAAACTCAAATATCCATCAACTGATGAGTATAAACAAAATGTGGCATGTCCATACAATGGAATGTTATTTGGCCATAAAATGAAGTACCTGGTACATGTTACAACATGGATGAACCCTGAAAACATGCTAAATGAAAGAAGCCAGTTACAGAAATCCACATAATGTATGAATCCATTTATATGAAATGTCCAGAATAGGTACATCCATAGCGACAGAGTAGTGGTTGCCAGAGACTTGGGGTGGTGATGAATGGGGATAACTGCTAACGGACATAGCGTTTCTTTTTGGCATGATGAAAACTGTCCTGGATGAAATTAAGACTGGTGACAGGTGCACAACTCCGCATGCTAAAAAAAAACCCATTGAATCGTACACTTCTAAGGAGTGAATTTTACATGAATTGTTTCAACATTTTTTAAAAAAAGAAATGCAGATTCTCAGGCTTACCCCAGACCTACTGAATCAAAATCTGCATTTTAGCAAGATCACCAGGTGATTCCTATATGTATTCAAGTTTGAGAAGCACTGATGTTTAAGAAATACAGTCAAAATTGCTTCTCCAGTTAATTTCATTATTAACCATTATGGAACAGTTAATTTGATTTCACTAGGGCAGATTTTTCTTGTCACAATTGCCTGAGTCATACAATCAACTACCATTCACAATGATTTTATAACACCAGGTTTTTCCTTTAAAAATTTGCAAAGTTTTAGTACTGGGTGGCACCTGCATTGAGCTAAAAGCAAAGCCTTGACATATATTTTTTTAAACCCTCAACAATACTAGGTATATAGTAGGTACTCTTACTTTAAGTAAACCACCAGTTTTGAAAGGGTGGCAATAACGTCAAGTGACCAAAGGAGATACACATCCAAATGGAAAATGAGACCAAAAAACCACTCACTTCAGAAAACAGTTTATTAAAGGTCAAATCAGATTTACAGAAATATAAAACAGGGGCTAGAGGTGCAGAGGCTTCAGAAACTATACATACAACAGGAAGTAAATTACCTACCTGGAGTTCTCACAGTTTTTCTTTATTTTGTACAGAGCCTAATCTATTTTTAAAGAATCCTAGGGAAAATCTCAGCAGTCTTATTTTCTCGTCATTTAGCAGCTAAAGAAAATGTCCATATTCCAGAAAGAAAGAGGGGTGGACATAAGTGACAATAGGTAGTGAAGAGAAAATATAAGGGTGGTAAGCTCTGCTTCTCTGCACCAGCAGTTTAAATTTTGTGTGTGCGCACACACCCTGTTGGGGGGAGTGAGGGGAGGGGGAAGAGGGGAGATCATCATGCAAAATGACTGTCTTGGAGCCAGGAGTTGAAAAAAGGGAAATTCTGGCTCTCTAAAAAGTTGGACAACTATTATCTATAGGAGTTCTATATTACTGAAACTTTCCTTTTAAAACTAGGCAATTTTTATTAAGAATCTGGAAAGTCTGGTGGGTACTCCTAGCCAGGTACTGCATATAAATATCACACCCAAATTGAAGAGTACAGGCTCTGCAATCAGCCTGCCTGGGTTCAAATACTGGTCCTAGATGACAGTTGTGCAAACTTGGGTAAGTTAACTTTTCTGCCTTAATGACTTAGAAAATGGGCTTTAAAAATAGCACCTATCAGGCTTCCCTGGTGGCACAGTGGTTGAGAGTCCGCCTGCCGATAACAGGGGACATGGGTTCGTGTCCCGGTCCGGGAAGATCCCACATGCCGCAGAGCGGCTGGGCCCCTGAGCCATGGCTGCTGAGCCTGCGCGTCCGGAGCCTGTGCTCCGCAACGGGAGAGGCCACAACAGTGAGAGGCCCGCATACCGAAAAAAAAAAAAAAAAAATAGCACCTATCTCATAGGATAGTTATAGGGATTAAATATATAAATATATAAATATATATATATAAAGAGCCTAGAACAGTACCTAGAACATAGGAAGTACTGAGTAAATGTCTCTCTCACACACATGCAGCGCTGGATCTTTCAAATACAATTTGTCATAGATTAACATGCTAGCTACAGTGGATTGTTGACTGGGAAACTGAATTAGCCTCATTTTATTTGATTCTGATTCCCTAAACTAGAATTCTATCTGTATTGTATCAATAAAAATGAATTTCTTGAGGACACGAGCTGTGTGCTAGTCCATCTTTTTATTACAGGGCCTGGCACAATGCCTATTATATAGGGATTTAATAAATTTGGAACAATTTAATCCTAGTAGTTTAAAAATTATCTATAAACCCATATAGGTGGATGTTAATAGAGATCTATAAAACTCCATAATTTTACTCTTATTTAACTACATACAATACAAATGTAGTTCTGGTAGGAACTCTGAAGCATTTAAAAAGGTTTTCTAAACAGTAAGGGGTAAAATTAAAACTCAACTAAAAATAATTTAAGAGAGGATTTGAGCACTGAACAACAAAAACTGGCACTTTGTACACATCAATGCAAGATCCTGTTTAATTGCTGAGAAGTAGAGGAAAAGCTTCGTGTTGGCTGGAACAACTCCACCTTCTCCACAATTACTGAGAACCATACCAAATGGGGACAAGACTTTTGAAGCTCAGAATAAAGAAGCTGTCCAGTTTTACTAATACAGAACTGGTTTTAAAATACCTAACAAAGTCTTTCTTCAGAACAGACATCTCACTTACCTTTTCAGTATATTTCCTAAAAATATTAAAGACAGATGTAAGGCTTAGTTGGTACTTTTCATGAACTCAGTTCTTTTCCTCTGACTGTAGTGGAGTTGACGTGACAAAGCAGGTTTGGGAATGCTAGAAATGAATTCCTACTTCCCCTTGCATTCTTCAGGTTCATTTTCCCCCAAATTTCTGCAATGGCTGGCTTCCATTTCAGCATCAGTCACGAAATCTTGAAGGTTAGACACAGTAAACAGGGAAGGACATAAAATTAAGTGATACGGGCGTAGCTTTGAGTCTCACAACTTTAATAGGGATGAGTCATACCTTAAAGTATGTGAAAATGAATTACATACTCTGTTCCTTTATGAAATTCAGCTCTTAGTCAAGCTAAAGTTATTAGTTTGGTATAGCCTAAAATTTCTGTTTGTTCCTTTAATAAATGTTGAGTGAAAAAAGATGTAATTCCCATGAAGACCAAGACAAAAGTTGATCAATATAGTATGAGTCTGCACCACTGGTTTATTTTGCACTATAAATGTGTAAAGGAAAAACATGTCTAAGAAAAGGAATGAAAAAATACTGGCAAACTGTTCTGATTTTCTAATTTGCCAGTCAAATTTGAAATGAGTATTTTACTTACGTATCACTTAAGTCAGAAAAAAAAAGTGAACCATATCTGATTATCATTAGTACAAGCTTTAAATTAAGACTTTTTCCATTCAATTGCTTTCATAGGAAATCAGCACTGAAATTAACTTAGTAAGAGAGGAGAAAAAATACTGAATAATTCATGTGGAATTAACAACCAAGAAATGTCTTTATGCTTTGCAAAATCATAAACTGAAAACCAAAACATTCTACACTTCAAGTAGTTAGCAAACAAAACTATTTTTCTTTCCTTCCTATAAATCATTAAATATGTTTGCTGTACTCACACACTGAAACCTCAATTCCCTTTGACAGCCAAAAGTGACAGAATTAGGTCACTACTTTGGGAATATAAACGAGAGTAGCTAGATTAGGGGAACTCAGGCTCACAAACTTGCTTTTCAGGGGAATGGAAGAGAAAGCCATCGGTATGCCATTAGTTTGAGCATTCCGACCATGTATCAGGCAGTTATCCTTGTTGAATGGCTCTGGATTCCAAATGACACATTCTTCCTCAACGTACTCACTCCATCACTGGCTGAGCAGTCCACACGGGAGACCATTTAAAAACATGGTGTTTGTAATAACCATTATCTATCTTAGCAGCTAGAAAGGTAAAACAAAAGTTAGCATATAAAACTATCTTTAGGGACTAGGGCAGAATACTAATTCATGAATGATAAATACAACGACCAGAGTAATTTCTCAAAAAGTATAATGAACACATCTGGTACTAAGGAGTTGGCTTTGTTTTTAAGAAACAAAACAATTTCAAAATGTCTTTTATTCAAAGTATGGTCCAAGTACCCTCTTTCCTCCCCGCAACTTCTATTTTTGAAGTGGCATTCCAGAAGTGTAAGGAATATAAAATATCATGGTTAGGTGTTCGCTAAACAGGAAGGCGAGCCAGTGAATTTATTTATACTGCCCAATTAAATAATAAATATTGGAATCAATATGCCTTCCATCCCAGAAAAGAAAAGTTCATGGATGAAAATCAGACACAGCAACAATTGCTTCTGATGCCAGATTCTAATTGCAAAGGGCAAGAGGGACTCATGTTACCTACTCTTAACTTAACAAAGAAAAAGCAAAATTCAGTTTAAATAAGAAAAGGCTGTGATATAAAGCAGAAACTAACACACCACTGTAAAGCAATTATACTCCAATAAAGATGTTAAAAAAAAAAAGAAATGACCATTTAGAATGATCTGAAAAAAGCTGAGAAATTTTCATAGAACAGAGTTTGAGAACAAGCTAGGCTCAATGCTTCTTAGTTTGCAGTTAAAAAGTAGTATTCAAAGGGAAGACAAAATGTACATATAAGTTTCTTTTCAAAGTAGGCCACTGCTCAAAGCTAAGCAATGGGGCAGAGCACGTGTGTTAAACTGGTACCTGGAAATAAGGCAAAAATAAAATACGGCTTGTTGCAGGGTTGAGAGGCATCCTGGATCAGATTTGTTAAACTAAGAGCTACGAGTTGGCAACAGCAGACCTCTGCTCTTAAAGACATCCTAGTTTGTAGTATTTTGTTCTTGTTAACAGTCAACAAGTTTCAGGGTTTGTATTTTGAAGCTGGTTATTCTGACATCTATACTACAAAACACTTGTTTATATTTCAAATCCTCTAATATAATCTAATATACTTAACCACAGCTTCACTGACATCACAACTGCTCCTACAGACTTAAGAGGGGAGGGGTGGGGGGAAACTGAGAAATGTAATCACTATACCTGTTCCATTATACCAGTTGAAGAGAATAAAGCTCAAGATATGGAGAATTAATTATTTTTTGTTTCTCTTCATGCCTGGTTTACAAGAAGTTGACCACTGGACCTAAAAAAAGGGGGAGGTCCTAGCACCAAGTTTTCATCACTCATTGGAAGTAAACACCTTTCTTTCACATAGAAAGGTGCTTATAATCTCTCACTTCCAAGTTAAATTACCTGGAGCTATGCATATTTGTGTTCTTCTGTAATAGTGTAAATAATCAAGAACCACGAGTCATACCCTAGTGATAACAGCCATATTTTTTTGGCCTACAACAAATGCAACTACACTTTTATGTGTTTACATGCTTCTTTAAAATACTAATTTCGAACATATAAAATGAGTAACATTCTTGTTTTATTTAAACCCAATATTCAGTATCCCTGACTGAGGTGGGCTCAATAACTGGTCTTTCAAAAACGGTACATTTGATTCATATATATTTTAAATATAGTTGCTAGCTTGGTCCCAACACTTCCACTTGGTTCTCTCAACTTGGTTCTCAACTCAAGGACAAAGCCAAAAGCAAACCTGAACCTGTACACTAGGCCTTGTTAACACTGAGCCAAGATGGCCACCAACTTTAAAGAGGCAAAATCTCTCCCAATTTGGGGATGCTCTGTACATAACTATAAACAAAGGGTCAAGTGTCAATTATGCCCACGAAATGGAGATTTCCGTAGCCTCAGCTCATGAAAATTCATTTTAAAAGATAACAAGGCGTTACGATTATTTTAGTTGTGAAATGTGAAATATCAAGAGAATAAGAAACCAGAAAAAGAAGTCTTGAGCATAATTTCAACTTTTTTTCTACATAAAATTTCCTGATAATCAAAAGCCATCAAAGTGCCTTTCAAGGGGCTTCCCTGGTGGCGCAGTGGTTGAGAGTCCGCCTGCCGATGCAGGGGACACGGGTTCGTGCCCCGGTCCGGGAAGATCCCACATGCCACAGAGCGGCTGGGCCCGTGAGCCATGGCCGCTGAGCCTGCGCATCCGGAGCCTGTGCTCTGCAACGGGAGAGGCCACAACAGTGAGAGGCCCACGTACCGCAAAAAAAAAAAAAAAAAAAAGTGCCTTTCAAGAAGGCTTATCCTATCCTGGCTGATGACAGGATCAGTCGGCTGGTGATGGTGAAGGTGATCACATTCATGAATATTTATAGATTTTTTCCTTTGGAGATGCTGTTGCTCTTGGACTGAATGCCATCAGAGCCATTGCTACCTGGATACAGAGCATCTGCTGTAGATCTGTGTCTCCAGCCTGGCTTCCCATTTTTCCCCAAGTGCATACTTAAGGAATGAAACATTCATTTCATGTTAGTTATAAGTAAACCACATAGGAAGCAAATCAGACTACAGATTACTTAAGTTACTTATGTCATCGCCTGCCTTCCTAATGCTGACCCCACCACTCCATTTCCTGCAACCTCTTCTCTATTTTCTTTTTTTTTTTTAATTTAAGAAAAACATTTTCCCCGTGTAATTCTATTCTCCCAACATTTGTGGGCTTTGCCCACCCCTCTTTCTTTGAAAAAGACATTGAGCTAAGCTCTTGGAAATTTCAGGAAAAAAATCAGTGTTAAAACTAGAGGCAGAGTAAATACTACTTTTCATGTAAATTATTAACAAGGGTCAAATTAAAAAGGTGGCAGTTAATCTGATTAGCACCCTCTCCCCTTTCTTCTTGCCTCTGGTTCCAAGAGTGAGCCTTAGAAATCACGGTCACTGGGCTTCCCTGGTGGCGCAGTGGTTGAGAGTCCGCCTGCCGATGCAGGGGACATGGGTTTGTGCCCCGGTCTGGGAAGATCCCACATGCCGCAGAGCGGCTAGGCCCGTGAGCCATGGCCACTGAGCCTGTGCTCCGGAGCCTGTGCTCCGCAAGGGGAGAGGCCACAACAGTGAGAGGCCCGCCTACCGCAAAAAAAAAAAAAAAAAAAAAAAGAAAAAAAAAAAAGAAATCACGGTCACTGACAGACTGTCAGGGACAAAGTGAATGTAAGTATGGAGACTCTGACTCCACCTTCCTCTTAGGCAGAGATGTGGAGGAGTGACTGGAGCTGCTGCAAGGTTCATGAGTCAAAGGTTATAAACTTCTAACTCAAACTTCAAAGAATAAGAAATCCTAAATGTGTCACTATCTTTTAATCATTGGCCAATCAGTTATTACACTCTCCCCCTTTCATGAAAATACTAACATGGGCACTCTAATACCATCATACACAACTCCATTAATCAAGCCCTTATTTTCCTATCTAAATTAAACTTTCAGGTCACTTTTTAAAAAATGCTAAAGCAAAGAAGAAAACTAGAAAATCTGTATTTGAATGAACTTTGCCAGTGACTGTGATGTAACCTGGAGTGTCACTTTTAAAAATAAACGGACATAATATTTCTAAGTGTCAATAGCCACACTTGTATTAAGTTTCTCCTTGCTTTATGAAATGGGTCAGTTTCTAAAAAATCCCATGAATAAACATAAAATTTGGGGGAATTCCCTGGCAGTCCAGTGGTTAGGACTCCCCGCTTTCACTGCCAAGGGCCTGGGTTCAATCCCTGGTCGGGCGAACTAGAATCCCACAAGCCACGTGGCATGGCCAAAAATAAACAAACATAAAATTTTTATATACCAGATAAATTTCCCACTTACAACAAACTAATTCCAAAGATGCTTTACAACATTTATTTCTGATTGCTATCAACCAGCACCTTCTCCTTCCCTCCACTATTTTTTCCCCAAGTAAATTCTCCAACAAACTAATGGTTCTACCCGATACCTTGGGTGAAATTCCCAATTTGATCTTGCTAAATTAGGTTACTATAAGTAAGATGTAAAATGCGGAATTTTAAAAAATGTATTATTGGGAGTTCCCTGGTAGCCTAGTGGTTAGGATTCCGGGATTTCACTGCCGTGGCCCACGTTCAGTCTCTGCTCGGGGAACTGAGATCCCTCAAGCCGCGTGGCCAAAAAAAAAAAAAAGTATTCTTTTTCTATAGCTTTTTAAAAGGCTGCCATCAGAGCCTTTTTCTCAGAGATTTGATTATCAAGACAAAGAAAAAGAGAGAATGTGTATTATCCATACGCAGAAACTCATGTTCTCACTGACTTAGCGGAAGAACCTAGTCCTTTTCATTCACTGTGAAGTTCTACTTCAAGTAAATGGAGTTTAAGCAAACTTCAAGTAACTTCAAGTAAAAAAATAACTGCAGACATTCAGTTTTCAAAGAACACTTGTTTGACAGAAAAATGTGTTAAAATTTTTGGTGTCACTAAATGAAAATTTTTAAATGTGTAGCATACCTTGTTTCTAAATTAAAATAAAGGATGTTTTAAAACAACTTTATGAGCAGATAAATGAATATGACACTTCCAAGGTTTTTTGCTCTTCTACAACTTCTAGTCATAGAAAAGAACTTGCAGGGTTCACTTTGGCACACCTGGCTCAGATATGTGAGAGATACGATATGGGGTTTATATCCACTGAGGCTTCTGGGGAAGAAAGCATTTCGGACAGAGCAGCAGTAAGGCCTGATTCCGATAAATCTAAAATGTTAGTTTTAGATTAATATTTGCTATTCACTTTACAATTAAGTTACTCAAGTAGTGCATAAAATTTCACACAGAGGAGAAATAAATTTCTAAGTACTTCCTAATATAACATGAGACCACCTTTTTTGACCTGAAGGATTGAGAACTGATATATGTTTATAAAAATAAAAGAGAATCAAAATATCCGTAATCGTTTTGGCAAAACTTATACCACTTAAATTGTTATGTAAATATTTTTCAGATTGAACATAGCAAGTATGCAACTAAAGGAAAAAGACTTCATAACCCTAATGTAGAAAATGTCCCATATTATACTTTTTACCTATGTCCTTCTTCAAGTCTGAGGGCTCCAATACATGCTAGTGAAAAAAAAGATCAAAATTAGCATTAGTGTAAGGATTTTCAGTCAATACTACAAACAGAATCACCAGGAGAAAAAAGTCAGAATAAAGAAAACTCAATTATGTGACTTAATGAGAAACTCTTGAGACATACAAAATCAAACTGTATTACTTACCAAACCTCTACACCATCTCCTGATAAATATCCAGGGGAAAAATGTGGGAGATCTAAAATGTATCATAAACATGCAGAGAAAACACTTTAATAGCTCTCCCCCTAAACAACATAGTTCAAAATGAAAAATTTCAAGACAAGACATAGGTCAATGAAGTATAATTATTTTGAAGTCTTTTATAAAATTTCTAAACTTATGAATAAACTTCCAGTTTACTGCTCCTGATGATGCTGAAATAGTTTGAAAAGGGAAAAAAAAGTAAAACTTAAATGTGGGAGGGAAAAAAAATTTACACAGAACATGGGGTAGCGCTAAGTGCAGGGAGGAAAGGAAGAGAGAAAACACCAAAATTAAAAATAAAATAAAAACCTTTCTCTACTACATGATGGAGCTCTATTTTCTTTTTTTCTTCTAGTTTATTGAGACGCAGGGCTCTATTTCTGAACATATCAGTTATTTAGTATTTGACGTGGCTCTACTACAAACATTCCTGCCTCTCAATGTCCTCGTAAAAGTGAAGCTGTGAAGAGAACACCTGAAAAGCACTTTGAACAGTACCTGACACATAGTAAGCACTTAACAAATGCTACCCATCAGCATTAAACAGAGCACAGATTCTCCTAAATTTTATTTCCTTATCAACTATTATTTTTATTTTTCCAAGGGCAAAAGCAGGAATCTCCCTGATGGGCTCCCTTAATGGCTGGAATTTGAGTCCAGGTCTTGCCAATGTATCTAATGATACTTAACTTTCAGAACAGCTTCAGGCAAATTCTTTCAAACGTTCTTTACATAGAAATAGCTGATCCAAATATGAGGTAACACTCTTCTTGCCTGGCATCAATTATTATTATTGATATTAGGAGATGGAAGGCAGTATACCCTTATATATATAGTGTTATATGTATGTTAAATGTGATGAACTAAATGTTCAAGTTTGCTGTGAGGATAATCAAGTGGTCAGACTCTACTTGCAAGTAGAAAACCAACTTAACCTTTTATTCCTTTCCCCTACAAAACTAAAGCTTTTGTGTATATATATGTGTGTGTGTGTGTGTGTATATATATATATATATATATATATATATATATATATAGAAGCAAACATATATCAATCACAAAATGTAGAAAAGAAAATATTCTATGAGGCTAAGAGCAGGGCAATAGAAGCATACAATAGCAAATTAAATTTTACAAATTTAAACCTTATATTCTAGAAAAAACTTCTGTTTTTAGCTTGTAATTCAAAACTCCCCACAATAAATCTAACCTAAGAAACTGTTTTGTCTCTAGCTCTAAAAAGCAAAATATATTTCCAGAGAAAGATAAAAGTGAAAGTTTTTAGTTCTAATACTTGCTTTATTACAAACTAGCTGTACAACCTTGGCGATGTCATTCAATCCCTCTGGGCCTAAGTTTTCCCACTGGAAATAGGGATACTAGTGCCTAACATGGGGGTTACTGTGAATATTAAAGATAATATAAAGCGCCTAGCTGCATGTGACTGGCACACAGTAGGAACTCAATGAATGGGAGCTATTGCTTGACTACTGTGAGAAGGGTTGGATATCAAGTCAAAAATTAAAAATATCAAGAAGCCTTTCTTTTTGTACTTTGATTTCCCCAGGAAGAGACAGCTAGAGCATCGAACATAGGAAGCAGGTCTAACAGGCTTTGTCTAAGGGAGTCTATCACCATGATTAAAGTACAGATTTAAACAGTCTCACTCACAGTATGGATGACTACCGCAATATGGACGTGTACTGCAATAATGTAACAGTACCTTTGCTTTCAGAAAATACAACAGCATGTAAAATTCTATGTACCCACCTATGTAATTTTTAGGCCAGAATGGCCAACTAGGCCTTTTTTCTATTTGGTCTCTGTACTTTTTTTTTTTTTGCGGTAAGCGGGCCTCTCACTGTTGTGGCCTCTCCTGTTGCGGAGCACAGGCTCCGGACGCGCAGGCTCAGTGGCCAGGGCTCACGGGCCCAGTCGCTCCGCGGCATGTGGGATCTTCCCGGACCGGGGCACAAACCCGTGTCCCCTGCATCGGCAGGCGGACTCTCAACCACTGCGCCACCAGGGAAGCCCTGGTCTGTGTACTTTTAAGAAGTGGAATTCTGAAAACTGTAAAGCAAAAGATTGCTCTTTAATTGTCAAGATAATTTTAAGTTCCCTGTGAGTCACTAGGTTCATCCTCAAAACCTGATGTAAACTCTCATATCCATATTGACTAAATCTAACCCTTCTGCATTTTCTACTTAGATTTTGTTACCCACTGCATCTAGATAAAAGTTTCAGTACAATTTTGTTGTCAAATTGCCACTTAAGTGATTCCAAGTGCTCCCAGATGTGGGCCACTGGTTGGAGTCTAGAAACCATTTTGTATATAGCAATTTTCATAGTACAACCATATATTCCTCTAATTTCATGAATGATATCACATTGCAATCCATGTCTCTTTAGAAAACGGAATAATCGCCAAAGTAATTGCTAGGAAGTAATGAGTTAAAGCAAGGTGGACAAAGGCAGTCTAACTTTCTCCTAAGGTTAACAGTAAAGGTTTAACTAGAATGTCAGAATGGGAAAGGAATAAAAGGTTGGAAAGGAAAGATGCCTGGGAAGTATATAAAAGGTCTCAAATTTCAAGAATTCAGATCTGACACCATGATGTGATGGGAATATTGGTATTCGTGTGACAATTATTATGGCAACTGTATAGGACAAATAGAATAGTGAGAGATCAGGTAGGAAAATTAGGAGAAGAGTTGTAATAATCTAGAAATTGTGCAAGACACACAGCAATGCCTCCTAACCTGTAAGTCTTAGATTTGGGGGTACATCAAGCCAACTTAATGTGAATTTTCTCCCTTAATAGAACATTAGTTCCATAATGGGAGAAGACTGCCTTATACCCACAGTGTATTTTCAGACCCTAGTACATTATTTAGCATAAAGGTGGCTCTCTAAAAGTATAGTCTAAATCTGAATGTAAATGTTGTTTTAATTAATAATTCACTTAAAAAGTATTGCTGAATTCCTAGAATCTTTTAATACAAAATTTCCAATCAACAGAAGTAGTGAAGTACAACTGTTAGTTCTTTTTTCAGCCGCATCGTGTGGAGTGCGGCATGTGGGATCTTAGTTTCCCAACCAGGAATCCAACCCGCGCTCCCTGCATTGGAAGTGAGGAGTCTTAACCACTGGACCGCCAGGGAAGTCCCACAACTGTCAGTTCTTATGGTTGGTCTGATATTTTTTCCTACACTGGTTCCAAGTCATTTTCCTGCAAGGTTAAGAACTCCCACCCTAGGATAGTAGATTAACTAGAGAAAGTAAGGAAAAGACGTTGTAGAAGAATCAGTATGACTTATCAGAAAATCCAACAGGAGAATTATTAAGATTGCAACCCACAGGATCAAAATGTGCTCCCAAAACACGTAATTCTTTCATGACTATGTCTGTAAGGTTTTGTTCCCTTTGCCACATGCTGCTCCTTGTATCCCCAGTGCCAGGAACACATGTACTCACTAAACGTTTGTTAAATGACTGGTAACTATTTTTCAGCATTATCAAGTTTCATGTGATCTGGAGGTACATATGAGATTAGAGACTGAAAGAGTGGGGTTAGAGATATAAAATTCAGTAGACTTAATAGTGGCTGAAGTCCCTAAAGAGGGACAAAAGACACAGGAAGAGGGCATTACAAGGGACAAGGAAATACACATATTGTGGACCACAGCCAGCAAAAGCCAGAAAAGCTTTGAAGGTTTACTCAATTGTGTCAAAAATAACAAGACGATCAAGGATAATGACTGGGAAAAAGGGCAACTGAAATGGGCTGAAGATCATTGCTGTCATTAGCAATGCTGGCTTTAACTGAGCAGCAATTAAAATGATCTGTAATTATGAATCTCCTAGACAGGACACAGCTGGATGGAACCTCAAAGCAACCCAGGGCACCTTGGTTTGTCAGATACCTACTTGGAATTCTGAACCTGGTCTTGGTGCTAAGTATAACTAGAGCCAGCCTGACTTTGATTAGTACCTTCCAGGTCACAAGTGCCAACTCTGATATTGCGAAACTGTTTATTCACCAGCCACATATGCATATATGTATATACATATACATATCAGTTACTATCTGAGAACTGATTTTCCTGAAGTTCACAGGCAATCAGGATGCCATTCAACTTTGCTTATGCATACTACATATAGGCTTCTTTCTCCAGGAATCAAAGTGAGTGGAAAACAATAAGGCAGTAAGTTCTGGTTCTGCTCTATCTTCAGTCTATGACCCTAGCCTAGGCAAACCATGAGTTAAACAATAATGCCCTACTTCTAAAACACACACAAACAGAAAGATAACAATTGCAGGTAATCAGAAAGATGTTAAAAAAAAAAAAGATAATCAACACTACACAAAGCCAGGTTATATATGCACCCATACTTCATGACCTTCCAGCAGCCACTTCAAAGACATGAAAGAAAGCCAGGGAACGTACAAAACAGGGCAGCTGAGAAGTGTTTACAAAAATAAAGTAGCTTTTACCTTCAAAGAGTAAGAACTCCAATCTGGAAAGAAAATTAAGATGATAAAATTGAATTCCATGTAAAATCATAGTGGTTGCAGATAAGATACCACAGTCTGGCTCCATTTTATTCAAAGTAATTTAACACAAATCCTGAAACACTAACTAGGAAATATTTTAAAATTGGTAAAAAGAAACCTCAAATCACAAGATGATTAGTAGACTTGTGACAAAAGCCACAAATACAAAAAAAATTTTTTAAAGAGAGTAGTTAACCATAAATAGGTTTAAGAAGCCTTCAATTAATGAAGGCTACACTGATAGCAATATTTATTTACAAAAGGGAAGCTTCTCAGCTATTCAGAGGCTATCATTAGTCTTACCATCACAACACAAAATAATTCTTATGCTGTCATTTCTATGAAACTAGTCTTTGGCCCCACCTATAGTTCTGAGCTGGGGAAACTTAATAGTCTAACCAACTAGTTAGTAATACCCCAGTTATTCAATATTTCAAAGAAGCCTAATGACATTTACCAGATAAGACTGCACACAGTAAGTAAAACCCAGAAGGCAGTACAGAGTGGTGGTTAAAATGCGAGCTCTGGTATCAGACCAACCTGGGGTCAATTCAGGATTGGCCACTTCTAGTCAGGAGGACCTTGGACCAAAATGTCTCTCTCAGTTTTCACATTTACACTTACTTAAGACAATGACAGCCCATTGGAAGCATTCAGTATTAGTTCTTCTGCCAAGTTGGTTTTTGACTGAAATTATAACCACTTCAACGTGTTAACCTCAGTTCTCTCTTACTGACTAAAAGTTCTGGCTAGCAATTATAGGTCTTACAACTTCTTAAAAGAGAAAATGTTCATAGGTGAAAAACAGAAATAACAGTGTGTATTATTAGACACTAACCAGTTTTGTTAAGACATCATGGAGTCTGAAACAGCTTGACCTCATGAGGGGCCTTATGAATTACAGGGAATGGAGAAAAAAATTATTTTTAGTAAATCTACTCCATTTGAACAAAGCAACATCTGTATGTCTATTTATCTTCAGGGAGGTAAGAAATATTTCAGAGAACTGCCCATTATTTCAACCCTGACCAGGGATTTCTCACTTAAAGGCTCAGTTTTCGGTAAGGGAAAAATAGATACAAATATAAGGAAACCTACCTTCACATTTGTTCTTTCAAATTCATATGGTCACTCCATCTTTACATTTTAAAATTTGAACTCTACAGTGAAAATTCCTAAAATCAAGTTACTTTGATCATATCCAGTGGATACTAAACAATTTTAGTTTAAAAATTCATGATATATACATTTTACAAGCTCTTCTCTCTAGGAGTAATCCAAATCATACACATTATTCATGTATTCCAATTATAAGCTGAATATTTTATTATGAGCACGGAACCCCTTTCAAATTTCCAATGGTGTTCTTTCTGGAAGATTTGGTTTGATGATCCCTACTATTTATAAATCTATTATTGCCTCCTGGAATCTTTTCTAAATTCTTTGAGGATAATGATGACTTACTATTTTGTATTTCTAACTCCTGAAATGTAAAACACTCAATGGTTGTAAAATGAAGGACAACATATCAATTATCAATGTTAGGTAAAGACTAGACTTGTTAACCTTTTCAATAAATAACTGACTTTTAGTTGATTATCTAGATTTGGTTGATAATGTACAAGATGAATCTATTTGATTATATCCCTTCCTACGCATTAACAGGTTGATCAAGATGTTACTGTACTTTCTGAAAAGAAAAAGAAAAGTTAATTACTGTTATAATACTTCTCAAGGACAAAATCCAGTATAGGGAATTTTTGGTAGTTCTTACTGTCATACTGAAAGCCCACACTATTTAGAAAGCAACTGCATATTTTGCAATCTTGTTAAGGTGAAAGACATGTTACATTAATAAAAATAAGAGTAAAGTTAATAATTTTCAACACCACATGTCATGATGAAGCCTCAATTTGACTTTGCTATTTATTAAAACTATTTAAACATTTTTCCCAAATATTTATTGGTAAGCAAGATCATATAAATTATATGCTGAGAATTCATGTCAATGTTCAGCTGCTGGAATACAGTTAGTCAAACTTTTCTTCAAGACTACTATACTATACATCTACAGAGTTAAATATTCTGCCCCAGACAGAATCTTCGGGTAAATTTTAAGAAGCACTCATCATTGCTTTGACCTACTTTGCAGATTTAAATATAAAGCAACGCTAAAGCTTATATAAAAATATTACTTTTAAAACAGCAATGATAGTGACTTTTCAGAAAATATTGGCCAGATCCTTTATTAATATGTAATATTTCAAATCATTAATAATCTCCTTCTGGGAAACATTTAGTCTACACCAAACAAAACTAATCATGTGAAAATTCTGTTAAGGAGAGAGCTAGTTTTCTTAGAGCCAGATCAACTGGTCAGTTATAAACTCAAAGAAATGACTTAAGTTCAGGTATCATAAATAAAGTCTTCAGCTAATCCCTTATAGCATCACATTACCATCATGGTGACTTAAACTCAGGACTGCTGAGTACTGGGAATCCCTGAATCTATTCTGAAATACCAAATTATTTTAAGCAATGGACCAAATTACATAGAATTCTAGAAGCAAGACATTATAGTCCTTAAGAATTAATAGGCTTTTAACAAAAATATTGGTATCTGTTTACCTATATACCATTTTTATATAGCTCAGATTTTCATGAAATAGAACTGCAGAGAAAACCCTGAATAATCTAAAGCCATAATTTTTTTTATTTAAAATTTTTTTTTTACAGACCACCTTTCTTTCTGCATCAGGGAAGGAAAATAGGTTCTCTACATGACCAATTTTACAGCTGACTATACTGGCTCCTTTTATGTGTTAATTCTGTATCTTGCGTGTGCGCGTGCGCGCGCACACACACACTCACTGAGGTTTGGTTTAAGTGAAGGCCTTTAACAAACTTTTCTACCATGTCCTTGAAAAAACCAAATGTTAGATAGATGATGGGGATGGCTTAATACAACAACATTTAAAAAAATACTTAGGACTTCCCTGCTGGAGCAGTGGTTAAGAATACGCCTGCCAATTCAGGGGACATGGGTTCAAGCCCTGGTCCGGGAAGATCCCACATGCTGCCGGATCAACTACGCCCGTGTGCCACAACTACTGAGCCTACGCTCTGGAGGCCGCGAGCCACAACTACTGAGCCGAGCCACAACTACTGAAGCCTGCGCCTAGAGCCAGTGCTCTGCAACAAGAGAGCCATCACAATGAGAAGCCCACGCACCGCAACGAAGTGTAGCCCCTGCTCGCCGCAACTAGAGGAAAAAAGCCCACATGCACAGCAACGAAGACCCAACACAGCCAAAAATTTTTTAAAAATTAAAAGAATTTAAAAAAACCCAATACTTTAAACGCTAGTATAGGCCAAACTCAGGGATGAAGATTAATTTGGATTTTGTGAATAAAATAAGTGAAATTTAAAAATTTTAAGTAAAAAAAAAATTTTTTTTAAGTCAATCAGAAAGTGGCATTCCCTTTCCAAATCAACTGTAAGTTTGCTTAGTTAAAAATGGCTTTTCTGGAGGCCAAAATCCAATATGATAGTTTGGCCTAAACTTTTATAAATGAATAATGGAAGAAAAACAAAACAAATGGCAACTGAACTATCAACATCACACAACACACAAACACACTCCCTTTAGCAATCCATTTTAATCTAGGACTTTACAATTGACCCTTGAACAATACAGGTTTGAACTGTATTGGTCCACTTACATGTGATTTTTTTTTCAATAGTAAATACTATACAGTACTATATGATCTGCGGTTGGTTGAATCCGAGAACGTGGAATGGCATACAGAGGAACTGTGCATAAGGAGGGCCAACTGTAAACTATATGTGAGTTTTCCACTACAAGGAGGGCTGGTCCCTGTAAACCCTGTGTTGTTCAAGGATCAAAGCTACTCTAAATTCAAATTAGTTTGACTTTATTTTAGGCATAAGTTAAAGAGCTTTAAAGTAAACATAAAATTAAACATTTAAGTCTAACCTGACTTATTAGGCCTATTCCTAACCTAGTAGTTTTGAGTGTATACTCAGGCAGAACAGGGTTTGAATCCTGGCTTCACCACTTTATAGAACCACTAGCTATGCAAAAAATATTACTTAAATCTCAATCTCTGAGTTCCTCATATTTAAAGTAGGGACAATACCACCTACCTTAAAGGGTTGTTGATTACATGATAGACAAAATATAAAGTGATTCCTTTAGCACAGTGCCTGGTAACACAATACTCACACAATAGTTAGTATTATTAACCTACCATTAAAAAAAATGCTTGGCATAAGGAAACAGCAGAATATTTCTTTTCCATACTTCAACTATAATATTTTTTTATTTTTCAAAATAAAGTTTTAGAGTTGAAAGTAAGATATTTTATCAGTTCCCAGGGACTACATCCTAGTCCCTCTTTGTATAAAAATGGATACCGTTTTTGGTATGGATACCTGCCATTTCTATTCTTTACATTTCCCATCTGTTGACCTTAATCCATAAAAATTATTTTTAAAGTCATCTTTAATGATTTTCTTCCTTAATCTGCTTTAATTTTTCACCACCAAAGGCTTACTTTGATCTGATTAATGAATGTTAACTTTTTTTTTTTAACTCAGACATTTCAAGAAAAATAATACCACATGGCTATTTTTTGTTACCTATTAGCCTTTCCTTTCTGAGCTGTCAGAAGTTATTTTTATTTTATCTTTTATGACTTTTTGTATCTGCTTTCTGATGTAATTCCTAAATAAACATGCCATGACACTTCCTCAGCCACCTAGTCTTTTTTGCTTTTTCCTTCTTATTTTCCATCAGTTCCCTAAAACTATTAATGCCTGATTTTCAAAACTCATTTCATTTTCTTGCAGATTATGCTCTTAACCTTTCCTTAGGATCTAAACACAATTAACATTTGTGGTGGCCATTTAATCTCCAACTAGATCCACCTAGACCAACCATCCTACAAATCACTGTAAACATCTGTTGTTGGTATCTTTTCTACTAAGGTCTACTCTCTAAAAACCCCCCAAATGTGATATAATCTATGACCATGCTATTTATTCAAAGTGTAATTAGGGACACTGACATCACCTACGAGCACATTAGAAGTGAAGATTCTTGCTCCGTCTCAAATTATTGAATCAGAATCTGCATTTTTAAAAAATCCCCAGGGATTCCCATCCACATTAAAGTTTGAGAAACACTGTTGAATGGTGAACTGTGACCTAAACAGTTTAACTAAAAAGTTAAAATAATCACCAGAAGTTCTTGCAAAATTATTTTGATAAATGCAACAAACGGTCTCATTTATCTTTTTCCCACCTTTGAAAAGTCAAATAAAAATGACATTACAACTAACAAGCATACTTACATTACTCTTCAGGATTTAAAAAGACATTTCAATAACAATATTTATTGTTGGTTATATTTAAATAGATCAAACTGTTTTCCACACCAACTCTACATAGATGATACTTAAATATTATTAATCTGATAAGGTTATACTTCTTAACAGGAAGCATGGAAAGAAAGTTTCAATATGATAAGCCAATGCTAAACATGTACCATCTAACCAAAATATTTAGTTGTACCTAACTTGCCAGAAGTATGCCCAAGTCGTTCTGACCAAAGCAGCTGAGGTACTTGAACAATAACAAAATATATAAACACATACCATTATAATCAATAGGTTCAAATAAAAACAAGATTTGTCTTGATGATATTTTTCACTTTTTTTCCCACAAAATTTCAAAATAGTGATTTAGCTGATAAACAGTAATGGCCTTTTAGAATATACTAACCTCTGCTTAATCTACTTAAAAACCCAGGCAACTGAAATTTGCAGATTTAAAGGATTCCTGGCGGAAGCTTGAAACTAACACCCCAAGAACCACCTGTATAGATGTCTCTGTCTCCAGGTTCTATTAAAAAGTGCTCAATATAGTACATGAGATCTCTAATTATGCAATATTTTCATATTTAAGGAAATATCTTCCCCTTTACATGTTTGAAAACTGAGGCTGAGCTCCTTTTTCACCAATGTTACTATACTTAACAATATTGGTCCTCACCTTTAACCCTGTGGGAAAAAACTTTTAAGTGATCAAACCTCACATTATTTTAAAAGGCATGACTAAGTTGTACAACTTTATGACTAATTTAACCTCCTGTCCTCTTAATAAATGGACAGCTAGGCCTAAAGTCACCCTTAGGGAATTTTAAGTAAACAGGTGAATAAAACACTACTCCTGCTTATTAGTTTTTTGAGGAAATGTCTGTACATGACTGTGATTTCAGTCACAGATTTCAAGTCTAAATAAACAGTTCATAGCAATAGGAAGATATTCCCCTATGTGAATAAAATATACTCCATAGGGAAAATACTTTATAAAATCTTATTTCTAAAAATAAATAAATCTAGGGCTTTAGGTAGAGCCAAAAGACACCAATAGAGCCTAAGCCTAAAATGATCATCAAAAATCAACCTCCTTCTATTTTTGGAAAACATACACCATAAACCAGTGAGCTGCACCACCCTTGCCCCAATCCGCCCCCATCCCCAGCTCTGCCAACTCCTAAAGTTGTCCAAGTTTAGATACTTTTGCTGTCAGAACATTCCTTACTGTCTCAGTGAGTGACCTCTTGATTTGGGGGAAAAGGAAAATAAAAACAGTAAACTCTTTCTGGAAAATATTGACCAAAGAATTTTGTCTACTCTTTCTCAAACAATAGGGTACACTTTCTCTTCCCCATAGCTCACATTTACTTAACAGTCTTCATTTAAAAGAGACAAGGCAGAATGTATTACTACTCCTTCTGAATGGTTTCTTACTCGATTTATTTACAAATCATTAGGTCACTTTCCTCCTAAATCCTTATTGTTATTAATGGTACAGTATTCAGAGGAATGAGCACAGTACTTCCAGTAAATTTCCATTCTGAGTTGCAGAGCTTCTACCTTTTTGACTGGTAAAGAACTAAGTACACCTTCAAGGAAAAGAAGTCACAAGAAATACTACTAGATTAGGGCTATCTTTAAGACAATGGGATCAGTATGAAACAGAGAGCCCTCTATATGGTATTTCTTACACACTGGAGATATTTACCAGTGATGCACCTACATCTTCCAACATAGCCTTTCTCAAATATTCCCTCACTTCTCCTTCACTTGCTGAAATGTCATGTCAAGGGGTCAAGGACACTGGGAGAATAAAATGCCTACTGAAAGCACTGTACAAGTGTTTCCCTTTGCCCAACTCTATGTTTTCTAGGATCATTTCCAATGTGGATATGCCACAATTTCATCAGAGAAGCTTTATAAGTAGCCTATTATGCCAAAGACAACAATCCCATCTGACACCTGTAGACCCAGTTCTAACCCCAGTAAAGCTACTTCCTGATACTCTAACAAACCCACTAGAGTTCATTCGGTACTTTTATTTTCACTATCCCACTCCTTCACTACCCTCACTTGAACAGGTGCCCAATATCTAGTACTAAATTTGAGGAACAGAACTCCATTGGACTACAGAAGTCTCAAGTACAGTACTACTGAATCTTTTTTGCACAGTTGAACCCATCACACCCCACCCAAAATCACCAACACAACACTTTGAACATGTTAGATTTTATTAAAAATATTTAACATTGTACAAATATTCCAACACAGTTATGGTACCTCAACACTGTACCAAAAGCATTAATTTTTATTAAACTGCTGATTAAATTGTCTTGCAAATGTTCCTATTTTAATATTCTCATGTTACTGTATGCGTATCAGCAATGTAATGTTTGCAGGAGCTTTCAGCTCAATTATAGAAATAGCCTTATAACAGTACTAAACATCATAATAAGACTCATTAAAGTACAATTCTATCTGTGTTACTGAACAGGCTAGAGAAGTCCCCTTTGTCCAACCATCATAAATGAGACATCAAGATACGCAATGTTCATGGGATCCTGACAAAGTTACTACAGAAAATGAAAGCCCTTTTTTATATTTGAGGAATTCAAGTTTTCCCCCATATGCTTCCTTCTTTTTTGGTCCCATGAAATGTATTTTATTGTTAGTGTATAAAAGCCAGCAAGTTTGCACTGCATTTTCCTTAAGTTATATGAACCCCTCAGCACTACTTGAGTGTTCCTATTGCTAATTATAAAACTTCCCTAGGATAACATGGTATTAAGTGCAATCTAAAAGTTCGACACCCCAATCATTTCTATCACTGATACATGCATAAAATGTGTCAGAAGAGAAACAAGTACTTTAACACAATGATACAATCACTGCAGTTCTTAAAGTATAATTTCATTGTAGTAATATACAGCTACTCTATAGCAAGCTTACAGATAAAGGTTTACATTCATGACACTGACTAGCCCATTAATACCTAGGAGATTCTCCCTAGACTGATACGCCCAACCAACAAAGAAGGCATAAGAATACTGAGGAGGTTCTAGGCATGAAAATTCATAATTACTTTTAACCAGTGCTTATGTTATACTACAATTACTTTTTATGTGGTAAATAGTCAGAAATGCCTAATTATTACATTTAATTTCCTCAATTTATACTTTACCATCATAGAATCCCCTGAGTATGAAATTTTGCTCTTCAGTAATGACCTAAAAATCTACTCTAATTCTATCAATATCTACTAATCCCATCAGCTGTCCTGGGTTTCAGACGAAACACAAGTTGATAGATTTGTGTTACTGCTATATTCAAGGTCCTAATATTTCAATTACGTTATTTCCTCTTGACCTAAAGTCATCATATCAATGAACTTTTAAATTGAGCCCACTCTTGTTTGTCAAATTGCTAAAACTTTTAAATTTCATTTTATAACGTTAGTATCTCTTTTGGAGGACTTTAAAAAATAATTTACCCTAGTGTTTAAACCTTCCATTCTATTAACACCTTCCTATTTTATTTATTTATTTATTTATTTATTTTTGCAGTACGCGGGCCTCTCTCACTGCCGTGGCCTCTCCCGTTGTGGAGCACAGGCTCTGGACGCACAGGCTCAGCGGCCATGGCCCACAGGCCCAGCCGCTCCGCAGCACATGGGATCCTCACGGACCGGGGCACGAACCTGCGTCCCAGGCCTGCATCGGCAGGCGGACTCTCAACCACTGCGCCACCAGGGAAGCCTCACCTTCCTATTTTTTTTACTAACATTCGTGTGCAATAAATATTTTTAAAGATGCATTATATGCTCATCTACCCCATAAAAATGTAAATATAAGGAAAATATTAGACGGATTGAAATCACATAAAATAAAGCAAATTTACTGTTTCTCCAAGAGATTTATTTAGAGTCTATCTTGACCACTTAAAATATACCCTGAATATTTCATTACTTCATACTTGCAGGCCTTTCCTGCTAATCTACAAATTTGAGAATAAAGAGTATGAAGTACTTATTATATGTTCCTATTAAGAACCGAATTACCTAATATTAAAGTCTTATTTTTCTACAAGGCTGACATAAATGCCCACTTACAGAATATGGGCATTCTCCCAAACTTAATGACCCACTACTGACAAAAAAAAAAAAAAAAAAAATAGGAAAAAAAAAGTTCTTACCAATAATTCCACTGGTTATCGTCCCCAGCGAACCCCACCTAGCAAGTCGACATCATGACATGTCAGGTCAGGGCAGCCTCAACCTCGCTTCCCTGATAGTCAGGTGATAAAAGGAAGGAGTTAAAACAGGAAAAGTACACTTGCAGATTTCTGGATAACATCTGAAAATGATTAAAAAACAGAAACAAAACAAAAAACCCAGAGCTTCTGGTAACCTCTAAATAAAAAGTATATATGTATATATATTTAAAAGGAAAAAGAACTTTCCTAGAAAGATTAATAATGATCACTTCCAATTAAATATTTATATTAAATTACTGACCAATACATTAAATATGCAATACTTTTAAAGTTTAGTGTTTGCATTTCAAAAATAAAAACTAATCAACAAACTTCTAATGCAAAAGTAAACATGCCTGGTCAATGGATTTGTCATTCTGGATTCTCTAGTCAGTCACCCAATCCACTGTCTTAGAACAACTAAGTTAACAGAAGCTCCCATTCTCAGAGAAACATAAACACACTTATAAATCCAGTGCACTCTTTCTATAAGGCTTTTTCTTAGCTGCTCACTTAAGTGGCTTCACATAATAAAGGACAACAATAACATTAACAATTCTTCTATATACTTTGGTTGGTTTTAAGACTACTGGATAGTTCAATATAATAAAATTCTCTTTGGAAAAATAAAAATGGTAAATTTTAACATCTTCAGAAGTCTTTTTAATTGATAAGTGATAGCCTTATAGCAAGTATTTACTGGAAGGGTTTGGTTTTACAAATAGTACACAATTAATAAAACGTAGGTATGATTATCCAAATGGGCAGGAGGCAAATGATGCAATGAGTTTCAAGAATATTATATGGCTTTATGCTAGGAATGGAATTTTACATCCCTTCTCTTCTGGAATTTAATATATATAATTTATTTCGATGCATGCTGACCTTTTTAAAAAGAGGGTTCAACTCCTAAATCACATTTCAAAGTCAAATGAGAGAAAAATTATCTACTAACAGAAAGCATTGGGCTTTCTTATGCAGAATAACCCCAGTAACTAGAATAACTGAAAAACAATTATGCTGAACTCGTTTAAAAAAACTACCTACAGAACCATAGTACCTCAATTTCCACATGAATTGATCAAATAAACTTGGAATTATTAAAAATCTGGCTACTTATTAGAACTTTTTTGCTTTTAAAAAATTAAAACACCATCATATAAATACATACATTTAAGCAACTGCTATAAATGAGTGATCAAATAAAAATTAGTATTTCATTATGGGGAGGGGGTATATATATGTCAATCTCAGGAGGGTACCTACAAAGAAGAGGTCATCCTCAAGATAAAGTAAAAATCTTTCCCAACACACATGTTACTGTAGCAGGCTCAGAAAGAAAACCAAATGAATTAGGTTGGGGAACAAAAAAGATGGCAGGAGAGTCGGAAATCAGATTTCCCAGAACTTATAATTTGTGCCTATTTAAGAAAAAATCTCATGCAAATCTAGAATAAAAATCTCCTCAACGGACATTTTTCAGGTTTGTATATTACTTAGATTGTTAAATTTACTTCTGTGAAAATTTAAGCTCTGAAGCTATTTTCTCAGAATAGCTTACAAGACATCAACAAGGGAAAAGCTCTATAGAGTGAGATTTAATGCTTATAAAGTTTTGTCTGTCTGTTAAAAAACCTATAAGGCAATATTAGAGAGACACCTCTATAGATATATTTTTAATTGGTGAGAGCGAAATATAATTTGTAATTAAAGAAAAGGATTTTGACATGGAACCTAGGTTTGATTCTTATGTTCTTGCTAGGGTTTATATTTTAGGATGGGCGGGGGAAGCACATAAATTACTTTTTCAGAATCACTTCTATTCCCATTCCTAATTTTGTTCCTAAGAACTTTGTAGCTGGCAACATCTAAGTTGTAAGAAATACAAACAATTCAAATTTTATTTCTAGATCCTCTCTTCTTTCCAAGAAAAATCAAGGTTTTACTTAAGTTTAATTTAGATTTATAGTTATAGCTTCAAATTGTACTTTCAAAGTTTAAAGGCAGAATTTAAAGAATGTTTGGTGTCTTTACTTGCATACATGGGCATAAGAAAAACAACCAGATCTAAGCTTCATCAAATAGATACCCATGTTAACTTGACACTACTATACACAGCAATTACATGTAATTCCTTTATTAGCTTCTAAAACATAAAAGGAATATTAACAAGGTCTGTTAACTTACTGTACTATGTAATAAGTGTACTTTTAAAGAGAAATCAAATATATTGACTTTCATCAGCAAATATTCGTTTTTCTCCTCCAAGTCAAAAGAGAAGCCATGAAACCCAAAATATGATCTACCTGAGCTCACAAGGAATTAAGTGGCTTATAATTTTGAAATCTAATTCTTCTGTCATAAAAGACACCAAACAAGAACAAAACACAAAATAAAGGTGTGCCCATTTTAATTATTCTCCAATGGCTTATTTTTATAATTTAAAAACATTTTAGATTCACCTAAGAATAGAATAGAAGGGAAAATTTTATTGGTAATTTGAAAGTGATAGAGTTTTCTGCACTGTTAGGGTCAGATTCTTTTGTTCCTTTTATTCTCAAGCAAAAAAAAGTACTTACAATAAATCAGAATTTCTGAAGGAAATGGAAATAGATGCTATGACTTGGCCAATAAAACTTTAGCCATTCGAGTAGTAAAAAAAATTACAATAAGAGGTATTAACAGTAAGTCAGAAGTAGGACCACTGGATATTTTTAAGCCTCTCTTAATAAGGCATGAGTGTTTCTCAGAGTAAATTTACATAGCAATAGGAAATTATATTCCTAAACCAGTAACTGAAGTGGTAGTCACAATCATGTATAAAAGTTTACATGAAGTTTAGTCCGCAGAGCAATTGACGCCACAGTACTAACATCTTTTCCTGTTATGTACATTCACTCCAGCAATTAAGGTCTTCAGACAACAAATTATCCTTTATAGAAAGAATGTGGGTCAAAATAAATTGCAGTCTGCTTCCCCAACCCCATTTTATTTAACGCAAATTATCCAATGCCTGCAAGAATGTTCAAAAGCCTTTGAACCTGTTTTTAATAAAAATAAAGGATAAAATTGCCAAATTAGAAAAGACTATGAGAGAACATCAATCAGGTGCAGTGCTATTTGGAATAAATACTAGAATTTAGTCTAATTCTCAGTCTGATATCCACGATACATACTGGAATAGACAAGAAATTCTGCATGAATTTGATCACTCACATAGGCAGTTATAGTTTGAAAACAATATTCCTTGCAAGGATTACGAATAAAATAATGTTTTAGGACACAATTGAATTTGAAATAGGTAATGTTTTGAATAGATTTTTGAGTTTTATTGAAATCTTACATGAACAAGAAATTGGAAATACAATCACATCAAAGAACAAATTGTCACGGCTTTGACGTTTAAGCCAAACAAATTTTGTAGGGCAGATTTCAAAAAGGTGTGAAGTTATAACAATTTAAAAACACAGTTGACCTACTTCTAGGAATGCAAAACATACAATCATAGGTTATTTTCAATACAAGAAAACTTAAATTTGTTTGCTTTAATTTCTTAAAACTACTAAGACAAAGCACTAGCTTGTATTTTTATTTACAGCATACTCCATACTGCTAGGTAATCTATCCCAAATCCAAAAAATGAAGCTGTCCAAAATCAAAGGTTCTGCAAAATCATGATTTAACAGTGTGCTCAGCTTGTTTTGAAGCTAAAATGAAGCCTGAAAGGATAAAAGCATTGTAACTCCCAGAATAAGGGAACTCTGCAAGCCCAATAATGTCCAAGAGCATTTATGAAAAGAGGAAAAAATAAAAAGACTTGAGTATATACACAATAGTGATTTCTTCAGCCCAATACAAATGGCAGCAAATTGCTACTTAAAAGATGAAACAGATAAGCCAATTTTTTTTTTGAAGGATGTAGATCTAGAGCCAATCGTATCTTGCCAGTATCATTTTCAAGCCCTCACTTGTCTATTTCCACTGTTGCCCATAAGTATCCTGATAAAATTCCTGGTTGTCATTATTGTAACCATAGTTACCAGAATAGTCACCACCTTGCTGAAGCGGCTGTTGAGCGATGGGCTGGGAACCCCAGTTCTGTTGGTTGTTGGTCTGACGGCGCTTGGAATCAGGTTGGTTGTACCCATCTGCCTTTCTCTTGCCTCCTACATTGCCCCCACGGTTGCCCCGAGATCCACGGGAACCACGGCCTCTCTGCTGTTGTGCAGGACCCCCTCTGCCACCCCTAGAGCCTCTTGGTGGTCCCAAAGGTGCCCCCCTTTGTGAATAGCCAGCTCTACCTCTTGGAGGTGGTGCTCCCCGCCCCCTTGGTGGTGGTGGAGCACCTCGCCCTCCCCTTCCTCCTCCTCTTCCTCTTACTGCATAGCCATCATCATAGCCGTAGTAGGGATCTTCATAGCCTCCACGATAGTCGTGATAATCATAACCATAGTAATCATCATAGTAATCTTCATAGCCATAGTAATCTGGAGGGTAGCCATATCCACCTCTCCCCCCACCACGACCCCGACCTCTAATTGGAGGTGGCATACGAGGAGGAGGGTGATAGTAATAATCTTCATACCTAGCAATGGAGGGAAGGGAGAAAAGAAAAAACAAATTAGTTTGCTTCAACACTCTTCCTGACTTTTTAAATTACCTGATCTCTGTTATCAACTTATTCTCTGTTCAAAGATGTATTTACTAAAATGTAGACTCACGCAGTGCTTCTGGAGGCCTGTCTAGCAGCTTGACGCTCTTTCCTTTTCTTGTCTGGTGGCTTGGCTAGGACTATTTCAATTTCTTCCCCTTCTATTTCTTTGCCATTCATTTCATCCATGGCCTATACAAAATTAGGAAATAAATTTACTTTACACATAACAGTACTTTAAACATAACAAACATATCTGTGCCATTAATACACTTGATAAGCAATTTACTTCGCAACTATTTTAATTTGCAAGATGCATATACCCACCAAGTTAAAAAAAATACACAAAGAAAGTACTTGTTCCCCTCAATCTCACTTTCTTATGTGTAAATTATGTTGAGAACAAAACTGATGTCCTACCATTATACTTAAAAAGATAGGGCTTCCCTGGTGGCGCAGTGGTTGAGAGTCTGCCTGCCGATGCAGGGGACACGGGTTCGTGCCCTGGTCCGGGAAGATCCCACATGCCGCGGAGCAGCTGGGCCCGTGAGCCATGGCCGCTGAGCCTGCGCGTCCGGAGCCTGTGCTCCGCAACGGGAGAGGCCACAACAGTGAGAGGCCCACGTACCGCAAAAAAAAAAAAAAAAAAAGATAAAAGATTGGGGCTTCCCTGGTGGCGCAGTGGTTAAGAATCCGCCTGCCAATGCAGGGCACATGGGTTTGAGCCCTGGTCAGGGAAGATCCCACATGCCGCGGAGCAACTAAGCCCGTGCACCACAACTACTGAGCCTGCGCTCTAGAGCCCGCGTGCCCCAACTACTGAAGCCCACGCGCCTAGAGCCTGTGCTCCGCAACAAGAGAAGCCACCACAATGAGAAGCCCATGCACCACAACGAAGAGTAGCCCCCACTCTCAGCAACCAGAGAAAACCCGCATGCAGCGAAGACCCAATGCAGCCAAAAATTAAATCAATGAATAAATAAATAAATAAAATAAAAATTTTAAAAAAGATAAAAGATTGCCAGAGAGCTGCCTGTTGCTGCTACTTAAATCCAAAAACTTAATTCCAAATAACTTCCAAGCTTAGCCAAACCAAAGCCGCAAAAATTCACATCTGGAGAAAGTGCCAGTAGTAACAAACTTTTCAGGATTCAAATTTTTAAACAAACATGTGGCATTCAACATGTAGGTCTTAAACTGTTGCTCTATAAAAATTTTAAGGATTTGAAACATAAATGAGGTTATCAGTGAAATTCAATAAGATACTGACCAAAAAAAGCCTAGGTCCCCACCCCCCCACAATGCTTAACCTGGAACATACTTTGCCTGAATAGTTAAAAGCACAAAGCCTAGCAAAGGTCTGAACTAATGAAGATTCAAGTACTCACCTGGAAAGCAGTAATCAAAAGTATTCTAGGCTCTAGTTTTTTATTTATGTAGTTCCACCTAATAGCCTCTGCCATAGGGTTCAGGGTTCAGGTAACTCAGTAACAAAGTATCACCTCCTCACCACAGCTTTTCTGTTCCCTATACAACCTTTTCCTCTCTGGATATACATAATAAAATGCTCTATCCATAAAGAACGTTTAGTGCTTTACAAGTATCTAGACAAAGATTAAATCAGTATCTTCCTCTAACTAGTTTTTCCCCTTTACCACACCTTAGCTTTTGGCTGCTTCAACTAAAGCAACTAAATGAGTCTATAAAAGCTTCCTGGTATAAACAAAAGAATGGAGCATCTGTCTACTATCCCCTCTGGCCATCCTCTGATTTCCAGTTACTGAGCTAGAAATCTTGTAATTAGCTTCCATCAAAAAGCAAACCAATAAATTCTAACTAGTCAAAGATTCTACAAAGCACATTTTAAAGCAGTACTCTGAGCAGGAAACAAAAACTGCTCATATTAGAGGTGGCATCACTTTAACCGACAGAACATGTAGAAAAAGAACCAGGCCTGAGTCACCAAGGATTTCGGATCTATCTCCCCAATTACATAAAAAAGCTTTTATTTTGTCTTGTCTTTTGTTTTGTCATCCCCCTCCCCTCTACCCCTCCCCCACCTTCCCCCAGAAAGGAGAGAGGAACAAGAGGAAGAAGAAACCTGAAATTTCACCCACTAAGGATGGTGCTGATCCATTATCATCAGAAAGCAGCAGAGTATTCGGGTTATATGTTCTAGACACCGTATGAAAAGACTTTTTTCACACTTTCCAATACTATCATCAACAAATAAATTAACTATTCCATGCAAGAAATATTTCTAACAACTACTGAAACTGGCAAAACACAGTCAATACTATGAGGATTCTAAAATGACTAAAGAAAGGCAAAACTATGAAGAACTAACCATTCCCTCAGAGCACAGCTACTGAATTAAATGTGTTGTACTAGGTATGAACCCATGTACACTGCTCAGTTCCACAGGTCCACAAACCAAGGTAAACAAAGTAGTTACGATACACTCATTACCATTTTAGTATTTACACCAGCTAATTACTATTCCTTGTAACATTTTCAAGGTATCATGCTATCAAACCTTAGGCTTACAAAAATAATACAGAGATTAAAAATAACTTGCCTGAGATCACAAACCCAGTTAGTAATAATCAGGCTTTGAAATATGGAGTCTTACCTGTTATACTACTACCACTTCACAGAGATTATTAAAAGAAAGTTCCAGAGTTCGGTAAAAGCTGAAAACAATTTTATTTGCTTTTAAAGTCACTTTATGTGTTTAGCAAGTTTCAACAAAATTCAAGTATCAAAAAACAAAATTTTAAATTTTCTACCTTAACAGCTGCTCCTCTGTCTTCGAAATGAACAAACGCATAATCTTTCAACTTCTTCACTCTTTCAAGTTTTCCGAATTCAGAAAATGACTTTTCCAATATTTCTTCTGTCACTGTAGTAGCCAAGTTTCTCACAAATAAAACTTTCACCTAATATAACAAATATACAAATTGGCATTGGCTACTTAATTTTAGCTGAAGTCCTGTATTAAAGTATTTCTTCTTATCTTCATGGCATAGGCTTTTCTTCTCTAAAACATTAAGTGTTTAAAGTGTTGTGATCTGGTAACTGACTATACTGCTGAACTGAATAAATAAGCATTTTCAGAACTCTAATGGAAAACTGATGAATTCATAAAAGTGTTAACAAAAGATCAAGATGAAAAAAAATTAATTACATGGGACTGAGCGAACTGATGAGGATGATTATAATTTTTGTGACTTTCTGTTTGAATTAAAAAAAAAAATCCCACAAGGACTCAGAGGCAAAAAATATACAAATCAATTTTCACTGCAAAGTAAAGGAGCTGTTACAGTGGAGGATTACTGGACTGAATGTCAATATTATGACACAGTATGAGTGTGTTTCGTTTTTGGTAATTGCAATCATTGTTGCTTTTGTTGTGATCATCCATTTACAGTGCTTGGTGTCAGTTTATTTATCGCTTGTAAAAATAAAATACAGTGTGTGTGTGTGTGTGTGTGAAAAAAAAGAAGTATATTGTAACTTGGAGGCTAATGATACTGTGCTACTGTATTTCTGTACACTACTTTTAGTAAAGTAAATGGTATACAGATTAATGCTAAAAAAAAAGAAAGTATACAAAACTGTTCAAAAATGCAGTATTGTAAATCTGCTAAAATGCTAAGATTATAAAGAAAATAAATGGCAATTTATGGAAGTGTTAAAAAAAAAAAAGTGCTGTGATATAGACGTGAAGAACAGACTTGTGGTTGCCAAGGGCTGGGGACGGGGGGCGGGGGGGAAGGGATGGACTGGGAGTTTGGGGTTGGTGGATGCAAACTATTAGATTTAGAATGGATAAACAAGGTCCTACTGTATAGCACAGGGAACTATATTCAATATCCTGTGATAAACCATAATACAAAAGAATGTTTAAAAAATTGTATATATGTGTATAACCGAGTCACTCTGCTGTACAGCAGAGACTGGCAAAACATTGTAAATCAACTATACTTCAATAAAAAAAAAAAGTGCTATGATAGTATGAAAAGTACCAAGAAAACGATTCTGTTAGTTAACAATTTATATAAATTATCAGTTCCTTCTCCTGCCATGTCATTAAAAGTAACTAATACTGTGAACAGGACCTTCAAGGAACCAAAATATATTACTACGTTAATTTACAAATTTAATATGGTCCTTAAGTCCCCCTAAAACAACAAGTTTTTGTTTTTACCCCTCAGAACTGGATGTGCTGATTCTAAAGTTCATATGAAAAAATAAACAAGCAGGAAGAGCCAGGAAAAAAATAAGAACAAAATTTAGAGACTAGACATAACAAACTCTATCAATTCAATGCTTAAATCATTTAATCAGTGTAGTGTTAATCTGAATAAAGATGAAAATTGGATCCATACCTCACACTATACACGGGGATAAAGTCCAAATAGATAAAAAATTTTAAAGGGGGGGATGCTGAAAGCATTAGAAGAAAATAAAGGCAATTCCTTTATGTAACACTGCACTTGGAGAAGGCTTTGTGACTTAAAATCTATAAACTACGAAGGACTGAAAAATTCAACTACTGAAAAGAAATGACTTCTACACAGTAGAAAAATACCGTAAGCAAAGTCAAAAAATAACTTATATCACAAAGAGTTAATCTCTTTCATATCAGAGCCCCAGAAAATAAGAAAAAGATCAACAGAAAAACAAAATGAATGGAAAGATAGGCAAAATTCATGAATACATGGTTCATACAAAGAAACACACATGGTCCTTAAATGTATAAAAAACGTAAACTCACGCATGCATAGTAAAGAGAAGCAACTCATAACAGCTTTGAGGTACCATTTGTTATGAGATTTGGCAAAACCCAGAAGTTTGATCCTATCCTCTTTTGACAAGGATGAGGAACATCAGCCTGTTGTATTCTGCTGGTGGGGAGCAGAATACAAGTACACCTCCTACAGAGAATATGGT
Source organism: Hyperoodon ampullatus (assembly GCF_949752795.1). Classification (NCBI taxonomy): domain Eukaryota; kingdom Metazoa; phylum Chordata; class Mammalia; order Artiodactyla; family Ziphiidae; genus Hyperoodon; species Hyperoodon ampullatus. The sequence continues at coordinate 19,147,181 of NC_136915.1, forward strand.
CAATATCTTAATAATTACAGATGCATTTACCCTTTGGCCCACAATTCTATCCTCAAGAATCTATCCTACAGATATATTTGCACTTGAAATAACTGAAATGATATAAACTTACTCATTGGAGTACTATAATAACAAAAGATTAGAAACATCCAATGCCCAGCTGGTTGAATATACTATGATACATCTACAAAATGGAAAATTATGTAGTCAAAAAATTAAGAAGAGCTCTAAGAGCTACTTTGAAAAAAATGCGAGGATACATGTTGCTAAGATTTTTTTCCCCATTTTTATACCTCCAAATAGGGATCCAATTTACAGTCAATGTGACAGATAAGCACTTGTCATAGTTTAATTGGCAGCATTTTATAATTTCTTAGTGGTACATAAAATAACGGTATACTTCCTTAGAGCTGAAATATATGAGATGAGATGAAATATGACAGTGAATAAAGCAAACATAGATCATTAATACACCTACCAGTAACCATTTGTGTAAGAAGTAGGGAAGGAAAGAATATATACCAATATTTGCCTGTGTTTGTCCAAGGAAGCACTAAAAGGACAAACCAGAGACCATTAACACTGGATGTCTACAAGGGACAAGGAGGACACGGTAGATGGGGCTAGAGGTGGAAGTAGGACTTCCGACTTAGGATTTAGGATGAATTTCTATGTATAATTTTGATTTGTGAACTAAGGAAATAGATTACTCATTCAAAAAAAAAAATTAACACACCTACTGAACAAACTGTCGCCTCAGATAAAGGGCTATCTGAGTAAAAAGGATTTGGGGAGAAGATATTAATTCAAGGGAGGAAAGTTTTCCACCTCTATCATTACACCCTCCATCTTTCTCAATGTTGTCATACTGAAGTCTAATTCTATATTAGGCCTCCAACTGGTTTATTTACCCTTTTTTTTAAACTCAACATGGATCTTTTATTCTTTTCTGAGATGAAAGCAAAGCATCCTATATAAAAATTACTAGTTGAAACTGTATTTAAAACATTCAATAGGAAAAAGGTCCCTTTAAGGAAGATATATTTATGTACAGCTGAAACTAACATAACACTGTAAATCAAACTATAATCAAATATAAAAATTAAAATTAAAAAAAAAGAGAAAGATACGTTTAGGCTCTTTGGTTCTGGTTGATTACAAAAATGACCCCACTTGGCAAACAAATCTTCAATGAATGATAACACTGATACAGTGAATCAACAGCAGAAGCTTTACACTATTGGGTATACTCCCCCTTGCCCAACCCCGGAATAGAAAACAATGAAGGAGCATTATTCAATCAAGTTTATTCAAATCGGTATTGTTCAAGTTTATAGAGGCTTCCTTTTCACTCTGAAACTTGTTTTTGATCCAGGAAGAACAGTTACTAGAATAAAATCATGAGGTTTTTCTAATCTTATAAAAAGATTTAGGATGAATTTCAATCTGAAAGGTTAGCAGAGGTATGTGAAAAGTGGTCAAATAAGCAAATTACTAGCTATAATTTAGATATTCTGGGGATGTTATTCCCCTCTCAATCTATAAGCTATTTTAAAAATGTTTTTATAGGAAATGCAATACAGGCTACAGTCAGTTTCTACAAGGTAGATTCAAAGTTGTAAGAGATCTTGTAAAGAGATTTATCCAACTCCAATAAAATAGATAACATCCAAATTCAGTCAGTTTGCTCAAAGTCACAATTGTATTAGGAGAAGAAACAAGTGGAATTAAAATCAAGCTAGTAATAAATAAAAATTAAAAAGCAGGGCTCTTTAGATTCCCAGTCCCTTTCCTTGACACCTATCTACTCAAAGAATATGAGAAAAAGAGTGAGCGACACATCTGAGTCTCTCCAGTTCATTCTCAATGAACCTTCTTTGCTTAATCCAAAAATGCTTCTGCTTACAAAAACTTTTACCATGCTAGTATAAACCAGGGCTCTCCTCCAAACTAATCAAGAGTGAGGACTGTCTCCTCAGAATCTGGAATAAAAAGCCTGAGGAGAAGACTTCTCAGTCCAGAATAATCCAACCACTCATTTATCACCATCCATAGAGTTGCTGCCTCCGAAAAGGAAAGAGACATACACCAAAATACTCGAAAACTCACTAAAGGCAGCAGAGATGCAACTTCAGATGTGTCCCTTCAACCCCAGGAGTCTCCCAGAGGAAAGCCTAAGAACCAGAACTCTTGGAACCATCCTTTACCAGGCAAAGATCCTGGCAATGAAAGTACAGGACTTAGGAGGAAAGTGAGGGCCCGCTACAGGACTTGCCATGCATATTTTGCCACTACTGTATAACAGCGAACGTGATAACCCTTTGCCTGTCTTCATGGAGACAGTACTCTAAGGGAGCTTGATCATTAAAAAAGAAAAGCTTTAAAAAAAGAAAAAGGAAAGTAAACTATAAATCTCAATAAAATATAATTCATGGCCATGTAATAAAAGTCATAGTATGGTCAATGAAGATTATAACTCATAATCACCAGAACATTACTTCTCTCTTTATTCAGTAAGACCTTGTCTTTTTTCTTTTCTTAACTTTTTTACCTTTGTATCTCTCATAGTGCCTAGGACTAAACAAACACTTAATTGAAGGGATTTCATTTCAGTTCCTTTTACACATTTAATCTGCAGAAAAAGGAATGGTTAATGGAAATTGCTGGATACCAAGACAGACTGTTAAATTTGGTGTCTAAATAGTTAAGATCAAGGGCTACAATTTGTATTTACTGTAAAATTTGAAATATTCCAGCATTATTCTGAGTACAAAATTTAAATGACAACTGCACCCCCAACCCAAGCAATTGCATTTACCTTAGCCATGACTTCTGGATCTGGTTCTTCCACAGGGTCAGCCCATTCAACTGTAACTACATTTCCCCATACTTTTACTTTTCCACTCATCAGCCGGCGTCTGGCTTGTGCTGCTGACTTGTGATCCTCATACTCAAGGAAGCAGAACCCCCGATTCTTCTTTTTGTCATCGGGTTGATGATAGAGAATAACGTCCACCAAACCCTCTGTTAAACCAACAGCCAGATATATAAGCCAAAAGCATCCACCACACATTTAGCGATTAGGCAGACCTAAATCCACTTGCCGAAGAGCAAAAAATAACCGAAGAAGCCTCAAAATGATTTGCTAATTACCTAGTAGACAATTAAATCAGCATTATTAGATATGGAGCTAGGGATAGTATTTTATGTTCCCTTTTAATTTTAGGGATCCTGAAGGTACAGCCATAAACAAGTCCAACTACTGTATTCTGACATACAACAATGTTTTAGAGTGTTTGATATAACGTGAGCTTAAAATTTATGAAAATACTACCAAGGAACTTAAAAACCAAATTATAATATAAATCCAAGAGAACACTCAACAACTAATCATGACCAAAAATCATCCTTGAATCTAACTTTTTAAAAGTTACTATTTTTACCAAGAATAAAAGTAACTGCTTAAAACCGGTGTACCTCTGTACCCTCATCTTTCCAGATATGTTCTTTCTAGGTGGTCCCTACTTTTAAATACCATCCATATCCTTAAGAGTGCTTAGATTTTACTCCCAGCAGCAAGATCCAGAATGTGATTTGAATGTGGGAGAGCTGAAGTGAAGGACCAGAGATGAGGCAGTCATAAAACTAGGAGGTTACAGCATTGGATGGTTCATCCACATAGATGTTAAAAGTACTAACAATAAGTCAATTTCGGGCAGAAGAGAAAGACTGTGAACCAGAAAAAATCTTCAATTAATCCAAGACTGAAACCAGAAGAGCAACAGGTGACAGCTTGAAGGAGGGAGAAAGGATTGTTTATCTGTAGTATATGTGTGGATGACAAAAATGTAAAGAAATAATGGTTTTTATATGGGATGGAGCAGTAATGGTCTAAAAGTGTTTTTTTAAATGCAGCTAGCATTAGTGGATCTCCATTAGCATTTAAAACAATGAAATGGAACAGGAAATGTCAGACTAAATCATATGCAGTAAGCGAAAATATAATTTTGTTAAATTTTGTTTCAGTTATATATAAATGTATATAAATCTGTGATATAAAATGTTCTTTTCAATCACTTCCATGGATTTAAAATTGGAAATCTGGAAAAATCTGATCTAGACAAGGTAAGAGGAAGAAGGAGGATTAAGAACTCTCATCCCCTCAGCCCTAAAGCACAGTGAGCGTCAAGGGGGAAAAGCCTTCCTTCACTTGAGGGCTACAGGGCAAAGACTGTGTCAAAAGCTAGGGTTCAATTAAGGCAAAGTAAAGAGGACATTCCAAGAAATTGAGGCTACAAGGGAAGCTGCTTAGTCCAAACCACTAAAAAGAAGAAAGGAGGCAATTTAGACACTGAATAGACATGTGAATTCTTAGATTAAGATACACCTCGTTTTTCTGCACCTATAAATAGTACCACAGATTTCCCAAAACTAATTTCTAAATACATTTTTGTTTTACCTGTGACTTTACTGAATTCTTCCAGAATGTTTTCTTTAGTCTTATTCTTCGGAATTGATCCAACAAAAAGCCTGTTGTTTGCCACAGAAATGCACACTCCAAGGTGTTTACCAGGGCGAATTTCATAGCTGTCACACTGAAAGGAAGAAAAGAACCAGACACCCCACAACCACCCCAAACTCAGAACAACTGATCTCAAGCTAAAAAACTGAACAATTTAAGGTCAAACACTCCCTGCCTCATGAACTCACTGAGTTCCCTCATGCTTGCCATAACATAAAATGTGTATTTTTAAACCTGTTACAGCCTCTCGTTTTAGTTTTAACCTTCACTGCTATTCACTTTATCTTTAAAAAGATCTGATTTCATATCTCAGTATTATCTATCTGAAGATTTTCTCCCAGAGAATTTCAGAAAAAATACCTGAGACTGATCATTCATCTGCCCTTGGAGATGAAATTAGATATAGGTAAGCCACAGGCAAAATAACAATATATAAAGAATACCTGCTATGTTTAATCAATGTAAAGAAATTTAGAATTTCACATTTTACATAAAACACAGAATTCCAACATCTGAAACTACATATCGAACACAATACTTATAAAATTATATGAAATGACAGGAATAAAAAATGTTTCATTTAAATGGCTATGGTGATGATTTCCTTGATAAACTTTAGCTTTTTAATGGCTTAACATTACTTACCTATTAGTTTACTAAAAAATATGTAATTAAAAAAAATCATCCATATGTTGGCAGAAACAAGGAAATAAAGCTTTGAAAACTTCTCGGTACTGAATAAACAAACTAGAAGGAAAAGTCCGTAATAAAAACTAAAATCTGGGTCAAGCTAGAAGTAGAACTAATTTTGAGGCAACTAATAAAACCAAAAGCCTTGGTGAAAGAGATTACCATTCTAGAAGAACTAGAACTAGACTAAGTGAGGCCTTTAGCTGTCTGGCAAAAGAATATGCCAAGGAACAACGATATTGCTATTTTGGGTTACTGAGAGGGTTGTATCTTAACAGAATAGGAACAAAGATATACTTAATTGGCATATCTGTTACTACTACTACTACTACTCTGGAATAAGTACAAAGGGTAAAAGGCCCTACAGAAAGGAAATTACTAGATTGGTTATAAAACAGTAGAAAAAGAGAGAAAGATTAAAGACAGAGAGAACTGGAGGGCTTGGAAACAAAAAGATAGCAAAGAACAAGAATATACTTAGAAAATAAACTGTATGATTAGGCTATGGCAAAAACAAGAGAGATTCACAGCCATTTCCTGAATTGTGTCCTAAAAGTCACTGTTGCCCAGTTATGTTCCCCAGAACCCATCCCAGACTTCATCACACTTTAAGAATCCTACCCTAAAGTTTAACAGCAAGAATTGACATTTTTGTCTAAGATCAAAAGAGAGACCTGCAGAAGCCAAATATTCAATGAAACTTTAGATACTAATCACTCTAATAAATAACTTCTTAGAATTATGGGAGACTTTCTCTAATACCTTATTTCTTGGGTACTTTCATTTCTTTTTTACTTTTATAATCAGAAAAAAATAGCCAACGGTGACATACCAACTCAGTCAATATAAAAACTTTCAAAGCAAAAACTAAAGAAAGTGAAACAATGTTAACTGCAAATGTTTTCAATTGAGGTATTTCTCTCAAATAATGACTTGCTAGACAGTGGGCATTTGCTTATCACATACCAGTTTAACAGCTTCCTGTGCAGCTTCCTTTCCACAGAAGGTGATAAATGCATACCCTCTGTTCTGACCAGACAGTGGATCCATCATAAGACGTAGATCCCAAATGGGACCAGCCTTTTCAAAAAGGGGCACCAACTCATCCTCATATAAATCTCTTGGTATTTTACCTACAAAGACCTGAAATAAAACCTCTGTGTTAGAATCCCAATGTAAGCATTTGATTTTAGAGCCACAAAGCCTAGTTGCCTTTTTTTTTAAGGGGTGGGGACAGAAAGATGGTTAAGGAAAAATGGGGACAATTTGAATCTTGCAAAGCTAACCTTAGTTTTTATTATAATGACTTACAGGGCATCAACACAGAACAATATTCTATATTGAAAAATGGAAAATGATTAATAAAAGTGTGCAAAATCTGTGGTAACAGCTCTAAATTTTGAATTTTTATAATTTGTCTTTTTCTCACAAAAAAACAGAATAAAAGGCATGTATAAATCTTCATGGAAATACCTCTGCATTTTTATAAAAACAATAATTGAACAAAAAGATTGATGAGGTCTTCCTCATATTTTATCCTCAACTCCTAATTCTTTACTACTTAGAACTCCAGTGCTGGGACTCCCCTGTGGTTAAGACTCGGCCCTTCCAATGCAGGGGGCGCGGGTTCAATCCCTGGTCAGGGAACTAAGATCCCACATGCTGCGTGGCTTAAAAAAAAAAAAAAAAACTCCAGTGCTTCAATCTATCCCTTTCTCTATCAGGATATTACATTTTAAGTAAGTATGAAAAAATTTTTTCAACATTTGAAGATTTTGTGCACTTATTTAGAATTATATAGTAAGCAGGATTAAGTTATATAAGAATGATAAATTAGAATAAAACAATCAGAAACCCTCTCAGTATTTAATATCAGACTACAATTTTCTTCAAATTTCCACCATGTCAACAACATTGAAAATAATATTTTATGTTAAAACATTTGCAATCCACACACAAAGTCTTAAAGAGTAAATTAGTGTTTGCATGAGATGAATTTTCTAGTGAAACTCATCTACATCAACATTTCATATTCTGAAATGACCTGATTAATGAAGTAATAATAATAGCAATCCAAAAGATGCCAATATTATTACTGGAGATTAAGTTTCTGGTGTTAATAAGCTCTACTACAGTTGTGCTATCTTAAGACAATCCTTTTCAAAATAATCAGATTCACCTTCACTGCTACCTGGTAAAACTTGAGGTCTTCTTCTAAATCTCTAGCACAATTCTCACACGACAGCTATTCTCATTTGTCTACCTCCTTAAAGTCTCCAATCCTCGTTCACTAAACCTCATTCTAAGGAGATCACCTGCAAAGCCACTGGTTTCCTAACATTCTTTCCTCTCAGTCTTAAAAACCTTTCTCAACATCTATTTTCACTTCTTTCCTTTATACCTCAGAAATTCACCTCCCTTCCAAAAAAAGGTTAGCTCCTTAACCCTAATAAGTAAGCCCATTTCTTCTCACTACCTTCTTCTGGAAATAATCACAAATCTTCATCTCTTCAACTGTCCTATTTTGCTCAGTGCATTCTCTCCTTCCCAGTGGTTCCTCCAGCTTCAAACATGCCAAATCTCCCATAACAAAACAAAATACAAACAAAAAACCCCCTTTTTTAGCCTGTATCTTTCCTTTCACTTTTAAATGCTTTGAACACATGGCCCATATCTGTTTTATTTCACTCATGCAGTTATTCAACACATCTACTGTATGCTTAGTACTGTGCAGCTATGAGAAGTATAAATAAGACATCAGGCATCATCTGAGTGACATCCCTACAGAACCATCTTTCTAATAAAAGCTCACTCTGAAAAGTACTTGCATCTACGCTCTCTTTAACTCTCTAAAAATTGGCTTCTTCTTCTATCACTAAACTGTATGCCCTAACGTCACTAATGGACTTCTAAGGACCAAATTCAGAAGTCTTTCTTTCCTCAGTCTCATCATCCTTGCCTTCTCAACAAGCATTAACACTGGTGATGTTATCTTCTGAAAATTCTCTTCCCTTAAGCTTTCAGAATTCTCCACTAACCTGGTCTTAATCTTTAACTACTCCTCTATCCTTTCCATGGTGATTCGTCTATCCATCTAATAATAATCTGCATGTTTCCCAAAGTTATGGCCCTATTTCCCATAATTCACTGTATTTTCTTCACTCGTAAGGATCATATCCATTCCCAAAGGCTACAACTCTACAGTCATCTCCCAATACATCCCATACATCCCAAGACCTAATTCTAGATCTCCAACTACCTACTAAACATTTCCTCTGATAGTCCTGATTTTATCCCAAATCATCAGTAAGTTCAGCAACGCCAATTTCTGTTTTTTGATTATAAATGTATGTATAGATAAGAATGACTATGTATCAGAATATTAAAAGTTGTTATCAATACATGAAAAAAACTACTCTAATTTTATTCTCCTTATTATATTTTCTAAATATTTTACAATAAAGGTATATTTGTAACAAACGTTTCCTTTATCCAAAAATCAAAATGACTAAAACCCACCCTTGTCAGTCGGCTCCTCTGATTTTCCCCACATTTCTCTTGGGAGAACGTAATTTCTGCTCCCCCCTCCACCCCAAGATAACTGAGGAAATAATACTCTCATAAATAAAAACCTCAGATATTTTTAATCCCTCCCATTCCCATCCATATCCAATTTTTTTTTTTTTTTTTTTTTTTGCTGTACGCGGGCCTCCCACTGTTGTGGCCTCTCCCGTTGCAGACGTGCAGGCTCAAGCGGCCATGGCTCACGGGCCCAGCCGCTCTGCGCCATGTGGGATCTTCCTGGACCGGGGCACAAACCCATGTCCCCTGCATCGGCAGGCGGACTCTCAACCACTGCGCCACCAGGGGAGCCCTCCAATTTATTTTTTAAATATAAGCTGAAGTCGCTCCAATGTATAATGCTACCCTATACAGATAACTGGCTCCCTTTCTATTCAGAGAACTTGTCCAGACCTTTCACGAGACATGGACTCATAAGCCATGTATTTTTCTACATTCTAGAGATAAGAGTGAACACCACAGAAAGGGCTAGGCATTAATGAAGCCTGTATTCTACTGACAGACAAAAAAAATTTTTAAAGATAAACAATATGATTTCAGGAGGTGTAAAGGCTAAGTAAAATAAAAGCAAAGGGACTTCCCTGGTGGTGCAGTGGTTAAGAATCTGCCTGCCAATGCAGGGGACATGGGTTCGAGCCCTGGTCTGGGAAGATCCCACGTGCCACAGAGCAACTAAGCCCGTGCGCCACAGCTACTAAGCCCGCATGCCACAACTACTGAAGCCCGCGCACCTAGAGCCCACGCTCCACTACAAGAGAAGCCACCGCAATGAGAAGCCTACACACCGCAATGAAGAGCAGCCCCCACCCACCAAAACTAGAGAAAGCCCACACACAGCAATGAAGACCCAACGCAGCCAAAAATAAATAAAATAAATTTATTTTTTAAAAATTTAAAAAATAAAAGCAAAGAAAAGGGGGACTTCGCTGGTGGTTCAGTGGCTAAGACTCCATATTCCCAATGCAGGGGGCCCGGGTTCGATCCCTGGTCAGGGAACTAGATCTCGCATGCATGTCGCAACTAAGAGTTCGCATGCCACAACCAGAAGATCCCACATGCCGCAACTAAAAAAAAAAAAGTTCCTGCGAGCCCCAACTAAGACCTGGCGCAGCCAAATAAATAAATAAATATTTTTTTAAAAAAGCAAAGAAAAGGCATAAAGGAATAAGAGGTTGTATTTTTTTTTTTTTTTTTTTTTTTTTGCGGTATGCGGGCCTCTCACTGTTGTGGCCTCTCCCGTTGCGGAGCACAGGCTCCGGACGCGCAGGCTCAGTGGCCGTGGCTCACGGGCCTAGCCGCTCCGCAGCATGTGGGATCTTCCCGGACTGGGGCACGAACCCGTGTCCCCTGCATCGGCAGGCGGACTCTCAACCACTGCGCCACCAGGGAAGCCCGAAGAGGTTGTATTTTAATAGAAGGGCCTCCCTGAAAAGGTGAATTTGAACTGAGACCTAAGAGAGAAAATAAAGTAAAAATCTGAGGAAAGAGCATTCCAAGGTGATGGAACAAGTACAAAACGATGGGGAGTACAACTGACATATCTGAAGAACAGCAAATAGGCCAGTGATTAAAATAAAAGATCTGGGACTTCCCTGGTTGCGCACTGGGTAAGACTCCGCGCTCCCAATGCAGGGGGTCCAGGTTTGATCCCTGGTCAGGGAACTAGATCTCACATGCATGCTGCAACTAAGAGTTTGCATGCCACACCTAAGGAGCCCACCAGCTGCAACTAAGACCTGGTGCAACCAAATAAATAAATACTTATTTATTTTTAAAAATTAAAATAAAATAAAATGTCCACACAGGAGACAGTGATGGGAAAGAGAGAACAGGGGCCAGATTAAGTTAAACCATGGTTAGAAGTTTGAGTTTTATTTCTTAGGAAAACAGAGGATTTGAGTAGACAAACAACTGGGTATTACTTATGTTCTAAAAGGAATATTCTGGGGCCTCTTTGGTGGCGCAGTGGTTAAGAATCCGCCTGCTAATGCAGGGGACATGGGTTCGAGCCCTGGTCAGGGAAGATCCCACATGCCGAGGAGCAACAAAGCCTGTGCACCACAACTACTGAGCCTGCGCTCTACAGCCCGCAAGCCACAACTACTGAAGCCTGCGCACCTAGAGCCCATGCTCCACAGCAAGAGAAGCCATCGCAGTGAGAAGCCCACGCACCGCAACGAAGAGTAGCCCCCGCTCGCCGCAACTAGAGAAAAGCCCACGCACAGCAACCAAGACCCAACGCAGCCAAAAATAAAATTAATTAATTTAAGAAAAAGAAAAAAAAGGAATATTCTGGCAGCTGGATAGAAAGTGGACTGTATGGAAAAACAGGCTGACCAGTCAGCTTAATACGGCAAGGGATGATGGTGGCTTGCTGTAGTAGGGTGACAGCTTAAAGGTAGGGAGAATTTGAGAAACAGTGAGTTTTTCGTTATGTGGGATTCAAATCTACATTTTATTTACCTTGAGCAAGTTTCTCTATCAGTGAGTCTCAAGATCCTTACCTGGGAATAACATCAGCAAGAGGGTTCAATTTCCACGTGAGCAGAGAGCCCACATCTTGATCCTCATTTTATTCCCAGCACTGAACACAGTGCCAGGGACACAACAGCTGCTCATCTTTGAATGAATATACGAATGAACATCTACCTCATACTGTAACTTACACACTAGATCCCATCCTTTCTTTCTTACTCAAGGACCCTTGGTCCGGCAACAATTTTATCATCAATTTCCCCCTTTATACATGGATCATTCCTATCAGCACATAGTATGTTATAATTTCTCCCTTAAAATTTAAATTAAAATAAAAAATAGGGGCTTCCCTGGTGGCGCAGTGGTTGAGAGTCCGCCTGCCGAGGCAGGGGACACGGGTTCGTGCCCTGGTCCGGGAAGATCCCACATGCCGCGGAGTGGCTGGGCCCGTGAGCCATGGCTGCCGAGCCTGCATGTCCGGAGCCTGTGCTCCGCAACGGAAGAGGCCACAACAGTAAGAGGCCCGCGTACCGCAAAAAAATAAATAAATAAAAAATAAATCTTGATTATAACACCTTCTAGCTATTGCCCCGTTTCTCTGCTACCCTTTGTAGCAAAATTGCTCAAAAGAGCCATATATACTTGCTGCCTCAAATTTCTCATCTCCTTAGTCTCTTGAATCTTCTCCAAATCTGGCTTTTACCACCATTCCAGTCGAAGTCATTAATGCCATCAATGCTGTCACAATCAAATGTCAATTCTTAGTCCTCATCTTACTTGGGAAGTTTGATATAATAAACCATTCTTCCTTCTATGAAAACTTTCTTCACTTGACTTCTGGGACACCCCACTCCTGGTTTTTCTTACCTCATTGGCTCTTTCTTCTCAGTCCCCTTTGCTAGTTCCTTCTTGTCTCCCCAAACTCTAAATGTTGAAGGGCTGCAGGAATCAGATCTTAGACCTTTTCTCTAGCTACACACACTTCCTTGGTGACACACCCAAACTCATGGTTTTAAAATACCATCTAGAGACTGCACTGGTGGTCCAGTGGTTAAGAATCTGCCTTCCAATGCAGGGGATGCAGGCTCGATCCCTGGTCGGGGAACTAAGATCCCACATGCTGCAGGGCAACTAAGCCCGTGCTGCAACTACTGAGCCCGCACGCTCTAGAGCCTGTGTGCCACAACCAGAGAGCCTGCGTGCCGGAATTACAGAGCCCACACACTCTGGAGCCTGCACGCCACAACTAGAAAGAAGCCTGCATGCCACAACTAAGACCCAAGGCAGCCAAAAATAAATAAATAAATAAATAAATAAATAAATAAATATATATATATATTTTTTAAACCCATCTAGATGCTTATGCCTCCCACATTTATAATCTCCAGTCAGAATTCTCCTATGAACTGCATGATCTAAGCAACTGCTCACTCAACAGCTCCATCTGGATGTCTAAGAGACATATAACTCGTAACATGTCCAGAACTGAACTACTATCTTTCAATCCTGCTAATTTGCTCTTCTCTATAGCCTTCCTCATTTCAACAAATGGCAATTCCATCCTTCTAGCCACTCAGGTCATGAGTCTTAAAGTCATCTTTGGTTCCTTTCTCTCATATCTCCATATCCAACTCATCAATAAATCCTGTTAGATATGCTTTCAAATTATCCAGAATCTGACCACTTCTCACTAGCTTCAGCCATATCACCTTACAACATTATCAACTCTATAAATCAGCATTCATTAACAGGGCACAACACTTAAAAAAAAAAAAAAAAGCTACTGATAAAAGGTATCCTGAAACAAAAAATACACAAGAGTAATTGGTATTAATTTTGAAATGTATTTTTTGTTGTGGCTAGGTTCTCTGGCCACACTAGGCCTAGCCTGGTTTGAATATTTTTAAATTTGAGAGTATCTGTATTTGAGTATTTAAAAACTGTTCTGGGAAGAAAATTCTGCTTTATATTGTTTCTATTAACATAATGCAGTTGTGCTTCATAATTACATCATTCACCATCCATATTTTCTCCCTACCCATTACAAATACAGGCAAAAGCAAAGAAAGCACATGCAGTGGCACTATGAAAATACAGTTGAGGGGCTTCCCTGGTGGCGCAGTGGTTAAGAATCTGCCTCCCAATGCAGGAGACATGGGTTCGAGCCCTGGTCCAGGAAGACCCCACATGCCGCGGAGCAACTAAACCCGTGTGCCACAACTACTGAGCCTGAGCTCTAGATCCCATGAGCCACAACGACTGAAGCCCACGTGCCTAGAGCCCACGCTCCGCAACAAGAGAAGCCACCGCAATGAGAAGCCCATGCACCGCAACAAAGATTAGCCCCCGCTCACCCCAACTAGGGAAAGCCCGTGGGCAGCAACAAAGACCCAACGCAGCCAAAAATAAATTTAAAAAAAACAACAGTTGAACATACCTAAGTGAGGAAGCTAAGTGTCAGATTATTATACTTCTTTCATGACACATGTCTATATTTTTAGAACCATTCAGGTTTGCTTCATTAAGCATACCTAAAATGAAAAAAATCTGTATTTTCAGGAAAAGCAACTTAATGATTACCTTACAGAAAGAATTCGTAACAGCAAGCTCCTCATACTCTAAATTATCATTTGAATGTTGGAAGTCCAACGTATAGCTTTTCCATAAGAATACTGTTCTATTTTAAAAGAAACATCAGGGAATCCCCTGGTGGCCCAGTGGTTAGGACTCCATGCTTTTACTGCAGGGGGCATGGGTGTGATCCCTGGTCGGGGAACTAAGATCCCACATGCCCCGTGGCACGGCCAAAACAAAACAAAAAATTAAAATTAAAAATATAAATAAATAAATAAAAGAAACATCCACAAACCTATGGTTAACAAAGTGCCCAATATTATAATCACTGGGGTCCATGAAGAAACATGCCAAAAATACTGATTTGTTTGAGAAATAGGAGATGGTCTCATTTCAAGATCAATTTACCTTAGGACATTAAAAGAACTTAAAAAGGCTGAAAATAAATAGTATTCAAAAACTAAGATCACTCTTTTTAAAGTTTTTAAGCTCTATTTTTAACTAACTAAAATGTAACATAAATGTTTTCCTTTTATTAACTTGTTGAGCCATTCTGGCTCCATATGAGCTGTTCAGAGTAACCACTCAATCAGGTTAATCCTCCCCCTCCAGGACCAACAGAATCTAGCGAATACCCTAACAACAGTTCTTCCTTTACTCACTAGGCATTAAGGCTTTGAAAGTTTTGGCTGTCTATCATCTATCCACTCATTATTTCAACAGTAATAGAGGAAGCCCTCTGAGACTCTGGAAAGAATCAACAGAAGTAACCATGCAGCTCAACAGTGTCTTTTTTGGGGGGGGGAGGGGGCTGCATAGGGTCCTAGTTGTAGCACGTGGGGGGTCTTCATTGAGGGGTCCGGGATCTTTCGTTGTGGCACGGGCTCTTTGTTGTGGCATGCGGGCTTAGTTGCCCCATTGCATGTGGGATCTTAGTTCCCCAAAAAGAGATCGAACCCACGTCCCCTGCATTGGAAGGCGGATTCTTTATCACTGGACCACCAGAGAAGTCCCTCAACAGTGTCTTTTGATTATCTACTAGGGTGGTTCCATTATCCAGCTCCTATTCGCTATTTTGCAAACACAGCAGCTTTTCTTTATATGTAATTCAATTCAGATGCTACAAAGTCATATACTTACAGGTCTGTTAAATACACTGGTTCTTTAACACTTCAACTAGCTAATACACCAGAGTTAGATCCCAATCTACCATTTCCTTTGAATTCCTCAACAGATCATCAGTGCTATGCTCTTTAAACAAGAGTTTATTACATAGACATGATCTCCATAGAGATTACATTTGTCAATGGAAACAAATTAAAACAGTTTTACAATACCAGCTGAAGAATAGAAAGATAGTGTGACACATGGTAACTAGATTTATCATGGTAATCATTTTGAAACTACAGAAATATCAAATTACTGTGTTGTGCACCTGGAACTAACACAGTGTTGAAAGTCAACTGTACTTCAAAAACAAACAAACAAACTCATAGAAAAAGAGATTAATCTGTGGTTACCAGAGGCAGGGTTGAGGAGAGGATGAACTAGATGAAGGTAGTCGAAAGGTACAAACTTCCAGTTATAAGTACTAGGGATATAATGTACAACATAATATAATTAGCACGGCTGTATGTTATATAAGAAAGTTGCTAAGAGAGTAAATCCTAAGAGTTCTCATCACAAGGAAAAATCACTATTTTTTTCTATTTCTTTAATTTTATGAGATGATGGACGCCCACTAAACTTAGTGTGGTCATCATTTCATGATGTATGTAAGTGAAACCATTATGCTGTACACCTTAAGTTTATATAGTGCTGTATGTCAAGTATTTCTCAATAAAACTGGAAGAAAAAGGAAAAAAAAAGGATACAAAGGTATTATAACCAGACTAAGCCTGAGAGCCAAGGCACACTAAAAAAAAAAACGCATTTCAAAATTGATACTTATCATTCTTGTGTATTTCTCATTTCAAGGTCAATGCTTAGCAACTATGTCCATTAATGAGTACTCACTTATAGGGTTAATTCACAGTAGATTTTTATTTATTTATTTATTTATTTATGGCTGCACTGGGTCTTCGTTGCTGTGCTTGGGCTTTCTTTAGTTGTGGTGAGCAGGGGCTACTCTTCGTTGCGGTGCGCGGGCTTATTGTGGTGGCTTCTCTTGTTGCGGAACACGGGCTCTAGGCACGCAGGCTTCAGTAGTTGTGGCTCTTGGGCTCTAGAGTTGCTCCACAGCATGTGGAATCTTCCCGGACCAGGGCTTGAACCTGTGTCCCCTGCACTGGCAGGCAGATTCTTAACCAATGCCCCACCAGGGAAGCCCTTTACAGTAGATTTTATCCAAAGATAAAACCTCGTAGTCTTCTCATAGCTTAATTTTAATAATGTCAGTCTCATGTACTGACCCTAATTTCAACTTCCTCAGTCAAGAGCTGATAATAATTTGGGGGGACTTCCCTGGTGGTCCAGTGGTTAAGAATCCACCTTCCAATGCAGGGTACATGGGTTAGATACCTGGTCGGGAAACTAAGATCTCACAT
Source organism: Hyperoodon ampullatus (assembly GCF_949752795.1). NCBI lineage: Eukaryota > Metazoa > Chordata > Mammalia > Artiodactyla > Ziphiidae > Hyperoodon > Hyperoodon ampullatus. The sequence goes on from NC_136915.1 coordinate 19,163,570, forward strand.
GTTGTGGAGCAACTAAGCCCACACGCCTCAACTAGAGAGCCCAAGTGCCGCAAACTACAGAGTTCACACACTCTGGAGCCCGCTCACCACAACTAGAGACAGAAAACCCCATGCCACAACTAGAGAGAAGCCCGCGCACTGCAACAAAGAGCCCGAGTGCCGCAACGAAGACCCGACGCAGCCAAAAATAAAAATAAATAAATAAATAAAATAAAACATTAAAAGAAAGAGCTAATAATAATTTTTAGTAACTGTAATGAACCAAAAAAGAACAAAAACCCAAACCTTAGAGCATCCATATGACACTAATTAAAACCAATTATGTACTAAACCTATCATCAACCCAGTATGTTAAAAACTTTAATTTTCAAAACATATAGGCCAAATCTCATGAAATCTAAACTTAAGGGAGAAATCCAAACTTTTACACTGCACTCTTATTGCAACAAACTGCTTGACAAGAGTGGCTTAGGCTGGTGATCTCATATAGGGATTTTTGCTGCAACCATATCTGCTGTATGTAATGATATCTAACATACAGAAAAATGCATCTTTCTGCTGTATGTAATGATATCTAACATACAGAAAAATGCATCTTTCTGCTAAAGAGGGAGTGCAATATAAGAGAATGTATACATATTTTACAATTAGCATACTATTTGTTTCTAATCGGATACTCAAAAGTTTACTCTATTAAATTGTTCAAATACTTCCAGTAAAATCTTAAAGTACTAGCAAACTCCTTCCTTATCTACATAAAGCAAAGATAAAACAAGTTTCCATTAAAGAGCTCATTAAAGAAACCAATCTAATAAAAAAAGTTTATTTCTATAATTATGAGATAGATACAACCAACTAATTTTACACCAGGCTATATTCAACATTGTGAAGAACAGAACCATATGATACAAATAATTTTTACTCCTAAGGATTTTATAATTAGTCAAAGAAACAAAACTAAGAAAATGTAGCAATAATTGATAAGGATATCACATGGTATACTACAGATAACTTTTTCAAAATGTATTCTCCTCTTGGAAGTGTTTCAAGCTGCCTCAAGAACAAGAAAAAAGGCAAAGCATCAATTCCACTTTTATTCATTTTATATGAGGGCTTAAGGTAAGAGAAAAAAAAATCCTGATGCCAGGAACAAAATTTAAAACCATTAGAAAAAAATACATATGGTGTAGGAGTCCCTGTAAGAAAGCTGAACTATATTTCCATATTGTTTAAAAATAAAATATAAATGTAGATTTTAAAGAGTCACAACATAAATAGAACATTAAAGATAAAGGATGGTGGAGGGGGATTAATGAGAGGACAAAAGTGAGTAAAAGGCTAAAGATATCATTCACTTGTATATTGTTTCAATGACACTTGCTCCTGTAAGGAATGTAGATGGTTTACAGTCCCAATCCCAACTCTATCAATAATTATATAGCATTAAGTAATTTACAGTAGTTTTTTGAGACTCAAAACAAACATATGTAGCTGATACAGGTATCACAAAAAACAAAAATGCTTAGAGCCCTTTTCATAATGTTAAATATTAAGAAACAGAACATTAATTGTAATGTATAAAAGAAGTTCAGGGAACCAATAACTGTAAACATTTACATACAGAAAATATTCTACATACAGAGAACATTCTACATACAGAGAACATAATTAGAATTAGCTCTGATATACATCTAAAGTGTTATGTTAAATGGTGATGTCTTTATCTATCTATTCACAAACCAGAAATAATAATCTTTGCTTCTGGCTACCTGAAAAGTTAAGTTTCAGCTTTTAGAAGGGTGCCATTGACAATGTTTGAGTAAAGTTTTAAGATTTCTTAGAATTCTAATATAAGTAGGAGATATATAACAATACCACCTAAATATTTTAACTGACATCATCACCTAAGGAAGCTACTGCCATCACTTTGTTTTAAAGAAAATCCTGTAAGATTATCATTTAACCTAGTTTAAATTTTAAGTTACGAAGTCAGGATTACAGTACTCAAAGAAAAAAAACCATAACCAATTATTTGTCAAATACTGTGTGCCTACTATACTCCTGGCACTATGCTAGGCACTAAATAGACACCAAACAGAAAAGGTCCGTGCAGTAACAGGGCTTACCTTTTGGCACACAGTTTTTTCCATTTAAAGGATTAGAATAGGCTAGCACAAAGGTACATGAAGAGACCTTCATGAAAACACAGATGGAGGACGGATTCCTTCTTTGTTCAAGTATAGACCAATGTGCTCAACCTTTTATCTGATTCTACATCCTTCCCTTGTGCAACCCACTCCCTTCAATAAATCTCTCTGTGAACACTGAGTATCTTCTATGTGATGAAGGGGAGGGTCAAGGAGGGAGGACAAGCACCATTCAAAATTACTGACATAAAACAAAAACAAAAGCAGAATAAAGCAATTGTTTCTCCTTGATAACCTCACCCCCAGGACCTAAAATGGTGTGTTGTTAGTTGCACAGTTTTAGTAGCCAGTTCCAAAAACTCTACATTCCTTTACAAAGTGTTTGGGTATCTACCAGTCACATGATTATCCCTACTTATGATGGCAGCAAAATACAGATGGATATCCAAAAAAATAATAATAGCTCTTTGAAAAACATCAATTTTTCCCCCATCATACAATAGGTAGAATTATTTACAAACTGGAAAGATTTCAGCAAACAGCTGAAGAACACTTACTTCTGTTCCAATTCCAGGTTGCATGCCAGAGTACACACTGTCTGGTGGAGGACCACCATACTTCCTCTGTCCTGTGGTTACATCCAGGGTATAACCAGTCCTCTCAAGCAAGGCCTAAAGATAATTATACATAATTATTTATAGTTGAATATTAAATATCATACACACACAAATCAAAATATAAATATTTTCCAAAAGGTACCCTAACATCTTAGGTTATGTATTTTAGTTTGGGGAAAAAAATCAAAGTTCACACTGGTTCCTCTCACACGTGTTGACTTTTACTTCTCCTTTCCATACATTTAATGGAAAGAGTTGCAGGCAAGTTAAGTCTCCAAGCACACATCACTTTTTTGTTATCAGAACAGAAAAAAGGGGGAAGGATTACTAAAACTTCGACATAAGCTGACCCCAGGCTACCTATTCATACTTATGTACCACAGTATTCCTCATTTTGCACCCCCTCTATGTCAATTAGATTTTTTCCTTATTTCCTCCCTTTACGTAGCATACTTACATCCAGTGACTCTTTTCAAATGAAATGTTCTCTATCCCCTTTAAAGAACATTGCGGAAAGGTTGTATTAATTCCAGTGAGGATGCTGGCGTTAAAGGATATCAAAGTGATTTGAGTGTCCATATCATACTGACAATAATAAATTCATAATACAACAAACAAAAAAAAGTTCTCTATCCTTAAAAAAAGCAGAAGTCCTAGCTCTTTTATGCAACTTCTCTAATTTACTATTTCTCACATCGTCCTAGTTTTTCTACTGTACTCAAATAATTTAACCTTTATTTTGTTTAATCCTGTTGTTTTGTACTCCTACTACACCATAAGCTCCATAAAAACCAGACCATTTCTCATACGGCACAGACTCAAAACATCTGGCAATTACCAAATGAATATACTCTCAGGTTTCAAAAAACAAACTATGTTTCCTGATTTCCAACCTTCCTCACAACATTATATTAGGTATTAAGAGGAATCATAGAGAAGAAGATAATGTCCTTTTGCCCTTAAGGGTTTGTGTTCGTGTGAAAGGCCTATAGAACAAAGACACGTGGAAAAAAAGAAATGGAATCTACCTAGAAAGGAGAATTTTACACTTCAGGTTTTTAAAATCACAGCATGTCAGAGCAGCAAGAGACTTTAGACATCACCAAGTTCAATAGTTTTCAAAAATATCTCTGGAGGAACCCCGGGATTCCAGTTACCTTAGACTCTCCATTCTTCTACCTTTGACTATTTTAACCACAGAAATACATGTAATATAGAATACACACAAAACATATTACATATTATACATTACTTGTATAATATGTAATATACACATATTACATATATAGTATGGACCTTCTCAAGAGCAAATAGCCAGCTTTAGGGAAATAATACAGATCTATCCAATGAACAGCAATGAGTTTTTAAAAAAACAACCATTACAGCAGCATATAGAGTTTTCATCTATTAGTTAAAAGATATAAGAATGGGATTACGCCATTTTACAGATGAGGGAAAAAAGGTACAAAGGAGCTTTATATATGCTAGTTACATGATAAAAACTATGTTATATTTCTTGTCTAAAATATTTCTTGTACAGACTTCAACGTTAAATAAATTAACTATTTCAAACTCAAAAGTCTATCACTGCAGCAAAACATCAATACCCATTTAATTCTTTTACTAAAAGCCCTATATTCACCTTTCAGTTTATCTAAATAATAATAGTAATAATAATAATGGCTCATAGTTATACTGTTCTCGTTATATTCCAGGCATTACACTAAGCACTTTACGTATCTTAATTCCTTTAACCTTCACACTTCATGAGGTAGGTACTATTACTGTTCCCAGTTTACAAACAAAGAAACTGAAGTAAATAAAAACTGAGAAGGAGGAAAGCAGTTATTAAAACACCTCTTCAGCAAGAGAAAAGACACAAAATACTTGGAAAGAAACTGAAAAGACATGATTGAATCAATCTAAAAAACTATTATTGGAAGTATCAATAAATATGTCATTCATAGCCAAAAGAACAAGGAATAAGGGAGAGTATGTTTAGGAATTTTCACCAAACATACAATTAAATGTCTGCCCCCAAAATTCTTCTTACGTAATTTCCCCTAAATTATCTCATTTCCAAACACTAGTTTTTCTTTTTCTTTTTTTTTTACGTGCAATAAAAACTGTTTCCAGAGCTTCCCTGGTGGGGCAGTGGTTGAGAGTCCACCTGCCGATGCAGGGGACACGGATTCGTGCCCCGGTCCGGGAAGATTCCACATGCCGCGGAGTGGCTGGGCCCGTGAGCCATGGCCGCTGAGCCTGCGCGTCCGGAGCCTGTGCTCCGCAACGGGAGAGGCCAGAACAGTGAGAGGCCCGCGTATCGCAAAAAAAAAAAAAAAAAAAAAAAAAACTGTTTCTAGGAAACATGAAAAGAAGCATTTGATCTCATAATTAAATTTAATTTCATTACAACTATCCAAGTCAAGTTTTACCTTGATCTTTGCTTCATCGGGTCCCTTTGTAGACTCTTGCACCTTGCTCCCCTGTTTCTCCCTTTGCCTGTAGGTCTTCATAACTCCACATAAAAATGCACTTTTGTTCTAGAACAGCCAAGTAATTCAATGAAAAAGAATCACCATGAATTGATGAAGGATCAAATACATAATTAAATTTAAATTTCAGGAGACCAGAATTTTAACAAAATATTTACTCATTTATTCACTCAACAAATATTTGCAGAGTGGTTGTTACATGCCAGACTGGAACAGACAGCAGTTAAGACACACAAGACCTCCGGGGAGCTTACCTGCTACACTGGCAAAACAGTCTTCCATTGGTTGATATTTAAATGTATCTGGGCTATTTTGCCAGGTGTCCTGAATCTATTCCTCCCACCAACATTATTTCCCTCCAAGATAATAAAACAGGATCACATAACCCAAAAATATTACAAAGGAGTGAGAGACTTTTCCTTTATGCCTGTGTTTCTGAAAACTCTCTGCCATGTAGATCTTTTTTTCTTTAAGCTAATTTTTTAAAAGAAGCAGAGGTAGTCAGAAACAAAAATACCACTCCTCCACGGGAAAAAAAGTAACAGTAAAATAATCTCAGATCATTAGTTGTTCAAAGACATTTCTGAATAATGACCTTACCTGAACATGTGATAAGTCACTTTCCTTGAACTGCTGTAGTACAGACAGAGCTCCTTCTTCATTAAATTCCCTGAGAGCATCAATGGCTCTTTCATCAAGATCGACATAAGCTACCAATCCTAAAAATTAAATTGAAAAGGGGTAACATTATTGCAACAAAGGGGATAATCTAAACTGTGCTATCAGTGTTTAATCAAGAATTGTTATATTCAATACTATCACTAACTACATTTTCATTTAACTGTATGTATATAGGCAGCTATACAAATACTATACAGAAAGGTCAAGAGTACAAATATGAAAACAAAAGATAAAATGTCAACACCTATAAACATAAATTTCAATCCCCATATCCCCCCCAAAACCAAAAAAATCCTAACCCCATTTCCCACTCCCCAAAACGTTTAAGTTCCGGAAGTTAAATCTGATGTACACATTGTACTACAGATTAAGCATTAATGTAACAAGTTATGTTAGGGTGACAAGAACACGCTGTATTTCCCAAGGAGCAACCTTCAAATTACATGCACTGTTGGAGTTACTGCTAACCACACAAGAAGTGGGGAAAAAAATAAGAGAGAACCTCTTTTACTAAATAATTCTTTCCACTCTCCAAAAAGTGTCACAGGCTTTCCCTCCTTAACACCTAAGATAAAATGAAATTCATCTGAACATCTACTTTGCTGCAATCAGAATGTGGAAAGGCATAATTTTAAACTTTTCTATAAATGCCAGTGCAGCTTGATTAATCAATTCTGAAAGTCATATTTTAAGGCATTTTTTTGTTCTTCAGAAGTGTCACAATGAGATTTTAAAAGATGCTGTGGCATTCACAACACTGTCAACAATGACAATTTTTGCAAATGGCATTAAAAGGACTTTACTGTGGACTTAACAAGCAAACTATACAGAAAATATATGCACTGCATTCTATATATATATACAGTATATTTAACTGCACACAGAACATTTACTAAGTTTAAGTATAATTTCTTAAGTCTGTTAAATTTTATATTTCTCAATATTTCAGAATTGATCCAAAGTAAAATGGAAATATTTGGCAGATTAAAACCCCCAAATCCATATGAAATAACATCAAAAGTGACTCCATTTTGGTAAAGCCAAAAAGAACTTTACTCCATAATAAATACTATCACTTGCGAAGTTACTTTTAAAAAAATGTTGCCATGATTTGTTTTAAGAGCTCAAAATGAGCATGCCTAAATAATTGGAGTTTCCTTACTTGAATATTCCATATCACCACCCAAAGCCACAACTCAGGATCGCCATCAGTCCATTCTGTCAATCCAACCCTACACCCAAACCATCAGCCTCTTATCAGTAACAGAACACTCTACAAGAGAGTATCTCAAAGCAGATCACTGCCAATTCTCTATGGCAGAATGTCACAGAAAGTTCCTGAGGACTGATTTTCAAATGGGACCATCACTCAGGAGTCATTTTGAGAAGTCATTTTAATGTCTAAAATTATCTTGAGCTTCTCAGATTAAAAATAAAAAATGTTTTAAGGACAAAAAAACCCCAGATATTTGTTACTACGGTACTTAAGACACGTTTGTGAGACAGTTCAATTCTCTCTCCCAGAATCTGGATAGGCACACAAAACACAGAGGAAGAAAGTTTCCATCTATGGCCCCAAAGGGGAAGGACACATTTATTTATGAACAACACTTCCTAAGGGGATATATTTCTCTCCCTCTTTAGAACTTCAAACCACTTACAACCACCATATTAAAATGTTCAAATTTCCTTAAGCACTTAACCATGGGACTCCTAGATTTAAAAAAAAAAGAAAGAAAGAAAAAAAAAAAGTCAGCTGTTACAAACCAAACACTTCCAAATTACTGAGAGTTGTGGATGTCTGTCTGTTAGAAACTAGACAGGCCACAAACTCTCAACGAGTCTGACATTTATTATCATTTCAGACAATACAGTCTAACTAATCCTCTTATTATGCCACCTAATCAGACCTAAGCTGTTTTAACTAACAATCACTTTAAGAAGCTAAAGTAGAAAAGTAAAAGCAAAATGATGACTGATTTAGATTAAGAAAAAATGTAAAATTTGATATGCTGAAACATATATATTAATTGATGGTAAATCTAAGACAAATTGATGTACTGTTCTGAAACAACTAAGACTGCATATTCAACACTAAGAAGGCTTTGAAATAATGAAATAAGATATCAAAGTCAAACCCAATATGCCCTCAATGAAGGGAAAGTAACATTCAGCTCTATATAGATCAGAAACAATAATATTTAACCTTAAAAAAAGTCTATAAAATTCAAAGTGGTTTGCCCTCACTTTCATAACCAGTCAGAAACAAGAAATGTATATTATACCTGTCTGAAATATTTCATCAAGTCTTTCTGCCACCTTCTGTGGGAGGCCTGCCTCTATCAGTGTCTTGTAGTGTTCTGTGTGAGTTACACTGGAAGTATCCATTGGTTCTTCCTCTTCTTTTAACTGTACCGCATTACCATTCACCTGATTAGCCATTTTATTATGCTGCTGGAAAAAATTCAGGAGCTATATTACATTAAGCCAGAAATAACTAGTTTGTAGGACAATGCATGATTTATCTAAACTAATTTGTATACATGCTGCTAATAACTTCTATCAAAATATTATTTTATGATGTCTTTTCTGATGTATCTGACCTAAATTTGCATAATAATTCTGTAAAACCATGGAAAATGTACATGGAAGTGTTATTTAAGGAACTTCATGTACACTAGGTTAAATAAAGGCTTGAATTTACTTAAGGTAGAATCACTGATTAACAAAAGCAGCTGTTGTGTCCTGATGAGCTTATCAACAAATCACCACAAAATCCTAAAAAGCCCCTCAAGCTCTCAATTCTTACACAGTTTTAAAAAGTTTGGTTTAAAAACAGAATGAACACCCACAGACAACTTAAGGTTCAAGGACTTTCAAATTTCCTAGCTCTGCTTCAAATCCAAGATAGGTGTGAAATAAATGCCCTGTTGTCTCTAGTTCAACATTCTGGTGATTTGGGTTTTCTCCGCCTCACTTAAAACAAAACAAAAAACACAACTTGACATTAATTTTTGTTCTAAAATTAATTTGCTATTCCCATTCACAGATTTAAAAGAAAAAATGACCAGGTTTAAAAGCTAAATGATTGTTTTAAGTCCACATAAAATAAAAAGTGAGCTATAGTTAAGGTTGCTTCTTAAAAAAAAAAATCATGAGTGTATACTGAATTTTTCATATCAGTAAAATAAATCTAAAAAACATATTTTAGAACGGATAACTAATTTCTTCCAAATAGTTTCAACAAACATTACCTAATTAGGATAAACTTAGGTCAGATGTCTCAGATTAACCGACCCAAATCATTTTGGGTGTTCAACCTGTACGTAATGCTGAAATGGATCAACTCCCTGAAGAGAGAGATTAAATAATAAAACCATACAAGGCCAGTCTCTATACTACCTCCTCAAAAGATGGAATTAAAGTTAAAGTGCATTTGTCTGTGGTGGAATTATAATGTGATGAAGGTAATAAGCACCAGAATAAAGACATTGCAACGAATACTGAAATAAAGGACAAGAAGGTGGATTTCAAGGAAAAGCCTACTTTTCTTGATGAAACTCAAGATACCTAGTCCGCTATAAAGAAAATACAAGTTTCCTAAAAAGCACTAAAACCCATACGTAAGATAACCACACCTCCAGACTGCTTATCAAAACACTGTGCAAATGCACCAGGTGCAGTTTTCCGACTTAAAACAACTTCATTTCAAAGTCCACCGATATTTAGTTGAAGTTAATGAAAAAGGGAGGAAGACTAAGAAGGAGGTAATACGGGGTAGAGAGGAAAATGCAGAAAGGGTTACTTTGAAAATGGGATAAACAATATCATGACTTCTTATGATTACAAAACATTATTAAGACTTAGTAGCCCTCTAATGTCTATACAGACGCAGACTCCGTGGTTAATCGCTGGATGGATAAATGCTTCTCAAGGCAAGCCTCAAATTCTGATGAACTGGCAAAAACAAAACCATTCAAAACTGGCACTTCTGATCAAGAAACTACTTACAGTTTAAGATGAACAGTTTACTGATTAATACAACCTACTTCTATAAAGATGCATCCTAAAGTCCAAAACATCTTTGTGAACATAGTTTTCCATGCTCCCCCACCCCCAAATACGACCATAAGATCATCAGAACTCAGAAGTTCTCCGTATCACAAGACCCCTGCAGTATTGCACCTTGGAATACTATTAGTCACCGAAAGAAAGCAAATTTTTAACAGAAAAGTTCAACGAACATCTGTTAAGGTGGTATTTTTTTAAGTATGTGTAAAGCAAAAAGACAAGTTGCATATTAAGCACAAGACAGAAATATTTATGACTACCATTCACTGCAAAGGCTCTCTACAAGTTGATTCTGAAATTGTTTGACATTTACAAAAAAAGTCTGTAAACTTTAACAACAACAAAAACGTACAACTATTAGAGTCCAGAAAATAAAATCTTTCGGATCAAGGAAAAAGCTCTCTTCAAGCCAAATACAATGTGCTCATTTAAAAAAAGACTTTCATGTCATATGAGACCATTTAAAACTCTTGTGTATATTCAATACGATGCCACACAGCCAAACCATATTTCTGGATGCAGCAAATACACTAATGTGACTTAAGTCATTTGATCTAAACTTTTTTGCGAAAAGTAGAAATTTAAATAAGGGCTGCTGGGAGATTTGGGAAGTCTGGCACTAGCCCCTCCCTGATTTTTTCTGAACATCTCGTGAAAATTCTTCACATTTAAGAGACCGGCTTTAAAAGAACCAACGAAATGAAGACTAACGGTTATCTCATGGCTTAGGAGTGTCAAGCCCTTAACCTACGACTGACTCATGAGACATAAATTCAGCCTCCGGAGGACAGCAAAAATCTGAAACAGGTAGTGTGAAAGGACTGAACCCTTCAAGAGCCCCGTGGCTTCAAGTTTTAAATTTTGGCAATTACGGTTTCTACCGCAGAAGAAAAAGAATCGCCTTTCCAATTTAGTGCGCCTATGACAGTCTTAGAATTAGGTATCTCAGGCGCCGCTCCAAGGCTAAGTTTCATGGCCTCTAGTAGTCATTTTTTCCTTCAAATCTCGACTCGCAGCATGCAGAATGGGGGAGGGGAGGGAGGCTTCCTACACAAACCAGCCTTTTGGCCTCTGCTTCACACAAAAGTTTTCTCCCGGCTCAGGTCACCCGGGGTTTGTATCCCGCCCTCTGCCCACCCCCTCCCCATGCCGGTCCGGATCAGCAACACATCCCACTCGTGGCTAGGCCGGAAGAGACGGGAGCGAGACGGCTCCGGCGGGGAGAGGCTATGGGGCCGCGGGCGTCCCAGGCCGCCGGCCCGGCCCGGCCCGGCCGCGTGGAGCAGCGGGCGGAGGCGGGAAAAGCGCGCCCGGCCCGGTAGCCTGCGCGGAGGGCGCCGGGCCGGCCGGACCGTGGGCCGGGGGTTGGAGGGGCGGGGGGAGGATGAGCGAGGGCGAGGAGGCGCCTCGGCTGGGCCAGGCCCTCAACTGAGCGGCCGGACGAGGCTGAAACCGCCACCAGCCCATCCCCACCCCCACCCCGGGGCCTCGGAGCGAAAACGAAACTGGGGACAAGGCGCAGTGCCACGGCCGGGCCCAGTAGGGTCGGATCGGGGCTCCCGGCCCCTCCCCCCGCGGGCCGGCGCGAAACTCACCAGGGCAGAGCTGGGGCCGACGGCCGGGCCCGTGAGAATCAGCGCGAGGCGCTTTGAAAACGAGTAGAAATGGCGCGCGCGCCACCCCCTCCCCCCCTCATGGACAGAGACGCGATCCCGGCAGCACGCGGGGTTTCCCGGAACTGCTTCCAGGGACTCCGAGCGGCCGGGCAATCACCGCGCGCGGCGGCCTGAGGAACAGCTCAGAAGACCAATAGTAGCGAGAAGAGGCGCACCACGCCGGACGACTTGGGAGCCAATCGATGAAGCCGTCGGCTGAGCCAATGAGGGAACTCAGCGCCGCCGGCTGGGGAGCCTCCGGGGCGGGGGAAGGAACACAAAGGGGTCTGTGGCGAAGCCCCGGGTGGAGGCCGGACGGCCGTGCTCCAAGCCCAGGGTGCCGAGGCTCCTCCCTCTTCGTCTGCAGCCGGCGCGAGGCCGAAAAAGTAGGCCGCCTCCGGAGCCCCCCCCTACCGTCCGCACCGGGTTGTTCTGCCGCGGCCCTCCCGCCCCTTGGCTGGCACCACAGCGCCGGTAATCCCGCCGGGAGCCGCCGCCGCCGGCGTTCGCCCCAGACACGCCCACCGCCACGCGGTCCGGCCTCCCTCTAGGTCGTCTTTTGGGCTCTAGTTAGAACACGGTTTAAGGATTTGGCTCGTCTGTTTTGTTGGAGAATTTCTTCGTGTAGAAAATCATCCCTTGGAACGCTCGGAAAGCTGACTCCCGGGCTCCCTTCCACACATCGTTGGGAGCAGCTCAGAATGTGAGGGAAATCGCGTTTCTCAAGAGCAATGTTACCTACAAATGACAGAGCAGAGACCTTTCCTCACGGGGTTTGGAGCTAATGAATATTCACAAGGTAGATAGGTCAGATACATAGAACTACGAAACCAAAGGAGCCGTGCAAGGAAAAGGGCTCATTCCCAAGGGAGACTAATTCCCGTTATTCCTAAACATTTCTCACCTTCCACCCCCTACTGGTTTGTTCCCTGTCTTGCCTTAGTCCAAACCTATCTCATCCCACGGCCCTTCCTTTCCGACCTCATCTCCACTGCCCCATCCCTCTCGGGAAGTGGAGGAAGCCAAGCGGTGGTCTGCAAGATTTCCAGATAACTTCGAGGATCGTTTAAATTTCCCAGAAGCTATCAACCAAAAATTAATTATGGAAAACCTATGTGCCCGGTACTGGGCTAAACGTCACGGTGAATCCAACTTTTGTATTATGGGGTGTGAAACTTATACAAATGCTGGGATCCTTTAGAAAAATAATATAAAATGATGAATACAAATTTAGGAACAGAGTCTTGGAAGGGCATGGTAAAGGGACTTTGAAGCTTAACCTTTATTAGCTTCACATAAATCTGCTTCTAGCTCGAGGGTTCTTAACCTATTTTGTGCCATTCGACAGTCTGGTGAAAGCTATGGATCTTTTAGGTTTTTAAATGCATAAAATAAAGTAAAATACATAGCATTACAAATGTTGAAATACAATCAGGAAATACATTTTTTAAACTCTTGTGACATAGTAATCTTTTTCTTTAAGTATTAAATATCAAGATCGTGAAGCAGGTCAAACAACTACTGAAATGTAAGCAATGAGGAGATATTTCATGAAATCCCACAACTATAATGTGTATGAAAATATCTGTGATTCCTATTGGTGACAGAGCGAAAAGTACTGCTAATTCTCTGGTTTGTTGCCTACATTAACAATGGGGAAAAATGCTTAATTTTGGCAGTATATTAGTGAAAATAAAGTTGTTATTTCTTTCCCTTCCAAGTTGAAGGGCCAGTGAATTCCATTCAGAGATTCTTTTAAGTCCATTTAACACAGGATAAGAACCCCTGGACTGGATACTGTAATTAAAGTGACTCTATCAGCCAATATTTTCTGAGATAATATTTCAAATATTCACCCATATGGTCCTCCTAAGTATACTCCACCTTTCCAGACCATATATCTTGATTTTTTTGATTTGGAAAATATGGTGATCTGAGCTTTGCATTTCAAAAACAACTGTGTGTGTGTGTGCATTCGTGAATGCAGTATTATACAGATATTTGTTGTACGCCCTCTACATATAAATCACTGTGTTGAAAGTAGGAAATATAAAATGAATAAAACAATCTCTGTCCTCTGAGAGCTTACATTCTAGCTGACAAGTCAGGACAAGTATACAAATAGATATAATAAAAATGAGTTGCTAGGGAGAGCTCCAGCTATATCTCTTAACCTTTTTTTTTTTTTTTAAATTTGGCTGTGCTGGGTCTTAGTTGCGACATGTGGGATCTAGTTTCCTGACCAGGGATTGAACCCAGGCCCCCTGCATTGGGAGCTCAGTCCTAGCCACTGGACCACCAGAGAAGTCCCAGTAGATGTTATTACTTTGAAGAAGTTCCGTTTTATTCCTAATTTGTTGAGAGTTTTTAGAATGGATGTTGGATTTTCCCAAATGTTTTTTGTCTATTGATCATGTGGGTTTTGCCCTTTATTAGTACAGTAAATGATTTTGGATTTTAAACAAATCTTGTATCCAATTTGTTTTTGAGCTTCTTAGATGTGTAGATTAGTGTTTTCTATTCATCTGGGTATTTTTTTGGCCATTCTTTCTTTTTTTTATATATATAGCAGGTTCTTATTAGTCATCAATTTTATACACATCAGTGTATACATGTCAATCCCAATTGCCCAATTCATCACACCACCACCACCACCACCCCTGCAGCTTTCCCCCCTTGGTGTCCATACGTTTATTCTCTACATCTGTGTCTCAATTTCTGCCCTGCAAACCGGTTCATCTGTACCATTTTTCTAGTTTCCACATATATGCGTTAATATACGATATTTGTTTTTCTCTTTCTGACTTACTTCACTCTGTATGACAGTATCTAGATCCATCCACGTCTCAACAAATGACCCAATTTCATTCCTTTTTATGGCTGAGTAATATTCCATTGTATATATGTATCACATCTTCTTTATCCATTCGTCTGTTGATGGGCATTTAGGCTGCTTCCATGACCTGGCTATTGTAAATAGTGCTGCAGTGAACATTGGGGTGCGTGTGTCTTTTTGAATTGTGGTTTTCTCTGGGTATATGCCCAGTAGTGGGATTGCTGGATCATCTGGTAATTCTATTCTTAGTTTTTTAAGGAACCTCCATACCGTTCTCCATAGTGGCTGTATCAGTTTACATTCCCACCAAGAGTGCAAGAGGGTTCCCTTTTCTCCACACCCTCTCCAGCATTTGTTGTTTGTAGATTTTCTGATGAAGCCCATTCTAACTGGGGTGAGGTGATACCTCATTGTAGTTTTGATTTGCAGTTCTCTAATAATTAGTGATGTTGAGTAGCTTTTCATGTGCTTCTTGGCCATCTGTATGTCTTCTTTGGAGAAATATCTATTTAGGTCTTCTGCCCATTTTTGGATTGGGTTGTTTGTTTTTTTAATATTGAGCTGCATGAGCTGTTTATATATTTTGGAGATTAATCCTTTGTCCGTTGATTTGTTTGCAAATATTTTCTCCCATTCTGAGGGTTGTCTTTTCATCTTGTTTATGGTTTCCTTTGCTGTGCAAAAGCTTTTAAGTTTCATTAGGTCCCATTTGTTTATTTTTGTTTTTATTTCCACTACTCTAGCAGGTGGATCAAAAAAGATCTTGCTGTGATTTATGTCAAAGAGTGTTCTTCCTATGTTTTCCTCTAAGAGTTTTATAGTGTCCAGTCTTACATTTAGGTCTCTAATCCATTTTGAGTTCATTTTTGTGTATGGTGTTAGGGAGTATGCTAATTTCATTCTTTTACATGTAGCTGTCCAGTTTTCCCAGCACCACTTATTGAAGAGATTGTCTTTTCTCCATTGTATATCCTTGCCTCCTTTGTCATAGATTAGTTGACAATAGGTGCGTGGATTTACCTCTGGGCTTTCTATCTTGTTCCATTGATCTATGTTTCTGTTTTTGTGCCAGTACCATATTGTCTTGATTACTGTAGCTCTGTAGTATAGTCTGAAGTCAGGGAGTCTGATTCCTCCAGCTCCGTTTTTTTCCCTCAAGACTGCTTTGGCTATTCGGGGTCTTTTGTGTCTCCATACAGATTTTAAGATTTTTTTTTCTAGATCCGTAAAAAGTGCCATTGGTAATTTGATAGGGATTGCATTGAATCTGTAGATTGCTTTGGGTAGTAGAGTCATTTTCACAATATTGATTCTTCCAATCCAAGAACATCGTATATCTCTCCATCTGTTGGTATCATCTTTAATTTCTTTCATCAGTGTCTTATAGTTTTTGTTGTCATTTGTCGCTAGGTATTTTTTGATTTCCTCTTTGATTTCTTCAGTGATCTCTTGGTTATTTAGTAACATAGTGTTTAGCCTCCGTGTGTTTGTGTTTTTTATGTTTTTTTCCCCTGTAATTCATTTCTAATCTCATAGCGTTGTGGTCAGAAAAGATTTTTGATATGATTTCAATTTTCTTAAATTTACTGAGGCTTGATTTGTGACCCAAGATGTGATCTATCCAGGAGAATGTTCCATGTGCACTTGAGAAGAAAGTGTAATCTGCTGTTTTTGGATGAAATGTCCTATAAATATCAACTAAATCTATCTGGTCTATTGTGTCATTTAAAGCTCTGTTTCCTTATTTATTTTCATTTTGGATGATCTGTCCATTTGTGTAAGTGAGGTGTTAAAGTCCCCCACTATTATTGTGTTACTGTTGATTTCCTCTTTTACAGCTGTTAGCAGTTGCCTTATGTATTGAGGTGTTCCTATGTTGGGTGCATGTATATTTATAATTGTTATATCTTCTTCTTGGATTGATCCCTTGATCATTATGTACTGTCCTTCCTTGTCTCTTGTAACATTCTTTATTTTAAAGTCTATTTTATCTGATATGAGTATTGCTACTCCAGCTTTCTTTTGATTTCCATTTGCATGGAATATCTTTTTCCATCCCCTCACTTTCAGTCTCTATGTGTCCCTAGGTCTGAAGTGGGTCTCTTGTAGACAGTATATATATGGGTCTTGTTTTTGTATCCATTCAGCAAGCCTGTGTCTTTTGGTTGGAGCATTTAATCCATTGACGTTTAAGGTAATTATGGATATGTATGTTCCTATGACCATTTTCTTAATTGTTTTGGGTTTGTTGTTGTAGGTCCTTTTCTTCTCTTGTGTTTCCCACTTAGAGAAGTTCCTTTAGCATTTGTTGTAGAGCTGGTTTGGTGGTGCTGAATTCTCTTAGCTTTTGCTTGTCTGTAAAGCTTTTGATTTCTCCATCGAATCTGAATGAGATCCTTGCCAGGTAGAGTAATCTTGGTTGTAGATTCTTCCCTTTCATCACTTTAAATATGTCATGCCACTCCCTTCTGGCTTGTAGAGTTTCTGCTGAGAAATCAGCTGTTAACCTTATGGGAGTTCCCTTGTATGTTATTTGTCATTCTTCCCTTGCTGCTTTCAATAATTTTTCTTTGTCTTTAATTTTTGCCAATTTGATTACTATGTGTCTCAGCGTGTTTCTCCTTGGGTTTATCCTGTATGGGACTCGCTGTGCTTCCTGGACTTGGGTGGCTATTTCCTTTCCCATGTTAGGGAAGTTTTTGACTATTATCTCTTCAAATATTTTCTCGGATCCTTTCTCTCTCTCTTCTCCTTCTGGGACCCCTATAATGTGAATGTTGTTGCGTTTTGATGTTGTCCCAGAGGTCTCTTAGGCTGCCTTCATTTCTTTTCATTTTTTTTTTCTTTATTCTGTTCTGCAGCAGTGAATTCCACCATTCTGTCTTCCAGGTCACTTATCCGTTCTTCTGTCTCAGTTATTCTGCTATTGATTCCTTCTAGTGTAGTTTTCATTTCAGTTATTGTATTGTTCATCTCTGTTTGTTTGTTCTTTAATTCTTCTAGGTCTTTGTTAAACATTTCTTGCACCTTCTTGATCTTTGCCTCCATTGTTTTTCCGAGGTTCTGGATTATTTTCACTATCATTATTCTGAATTCTTTTTCTGGAAGGTTGCCTATCTCCACTTCATTTAGTTGTTTTTCTGGGGTTTTATCTTGTTCCTTCATCTGGTACATAGCCCTCTGCCTTTTCATCTTGTCTATCTTTCGTGAATGTGGTTTTTGTTCCACAGCCTGCAGGATTGTAGTTCTTCTTGCTTCTGCTGTCTGCCCTCTGGTGGATGAGTCTATCTAAGAGGCTTGTGCAGGTTTCCTGATGGCAGGGACTGGTGGTGGGTAGCTATCTCTAACCTTTTAAGATGAGGTAACACAGCACAGCAAGACGAGTCCACAGCCCTGCACCGTGACAGACCAAATCTGTGGTCTGACTGGTATGTCAATGAACAACATGCTTTTGCTTCTTAAAACAATTACAGGGCACCAGAATATTCAAACTGAAGCTTTGACTTTTACCACTTACAATCTGAACTAACAAAGAATGTTTAAAATTACCAAACCTTTTTATTGGATCCTTAGATTAATCTTCATCTTGCTTGTCTGTTTCATGATTCTAAAAGAAACAGTCTGTTCCTCAGAGTCCAAACAAGATTACATCAATTCAGCCTCTTTAAAATGCCTTCACTTGCTACTAACAAGGTTAAGCCATCCCAGACACAGTTCGAAGTCACACACAGGGGAAAGGAAAAAAGAAATAATACAGAGGGACTTCCCTGGTGGTCCAGTGGTAAAGGATCTGCCTTACAATGCAGGGGACGTGGGTTCGATCCCTGGTCAGGGAACTAAGATTCCACATGCTGCGGGCCAATTAAGCTTGCACGCGACAACTACTGAGCTCACACGCCTCAACTAGAGCCCGCGTGAGGTAAACTACAGAGCCCACGTGGTCTGGAACCCATGCGCCACAACTAGAGAAGAGGAAACCTGCACACCACAACTAGAGAGAAGCCCGCGCTGCAAGGAAAGATCCTGCATGCCTCAGCAAAGATCCCGCATGCTGCAACTAAGACCCAACGCAGCCAAAAATAAAATAAATAAATAAATAATAAATGTCTTTATTTACCATTTTCCAAAATGGTAGTGCTCCAATCAAGACTGGCCAGAGCTGAACACTGTCTCTCATTTTTACCTCCTAGGATTATGCTTCTTTTAAAAAATAAATTGCCATATGGGTGGCTTGCAATAGCTTGTAGTCAACTTACCCCAAGGCCTGCTTTATCATCATTTTTGTGTGCCTGCTTTATCATCATTTTTGCATTTTTTCTTTTGAAGATTATCCTAGCTGGCCCAATGAGTTCCCTTCTAATTCTCAAATTCATCAAGCTGCTTTAAAATGGAAAGAGTGTTTCTTTATCTTAGTGACACAACGTTTTAAACAATAGTCACTACCATTTATGGAGCTCTTACTATGTGTCCAGTGTTTTACAAATGCTGTTGCTGATCCTCTCATGAAATGTTAAAGGCTTGTAATATTATCCCATTTTATTGAAGAAACAAGGCTCAGGGAGGTTAAAACATTTGCTCAAAGCCACACAGGTGAACAAAGACTCAAACCGAGTTTTGAGCTACTTCATCAAGCTCCTTTTCAATTAAAGTCTTATTGTTGGCAGATTCTTCATTTGTAGAGGTAGACATTTTTATCAGTCAAAAACCCATCATTGTCAATCTGATGAATAAGTTAGAAAATACTATTTAGAGCCCAAAGCAAACTGTGATATAAGATAATGAGAACATTTTCCTTATGTGCTTTGCAAATTGGCTTTGCAATGCAGTTTGAACATGTTCTGAGAAATGACAGTATCTAAGAACAAAACTGTGGCCTCACAAGGTCTCAATATTGAGGAGCAACAACCGTTTGGGTAGCTTTGCTAGAAAAGAAAACATCCCATGGAGATTATACCTACATAGACTTCATGATACTAGTTAGCGTTTTAAAGCATTTGCCATGCTATCTCATTTAATGCTCACAATATATGAGGCAGGTACCAAAAGGTATCATCTCCCTTTTGCAGATGAAGAAACTAATTCCCAGGTCAGAGTTGAGACTCAGACTCTGATGTAACTCCAAATTCCAGTCTCATAATCATGGTACACAGCCAGAAGAGATGAATGAAACCCAATAAAGTTAAACCTTTGTCTTTTTAAGCCTTCATATTTCCAAACCTGAAGTTGGTAGTCTCTGATTTTGAAATTATTTTTGTCCTTCTTTTTTAAATGAGTTCTCTGCTCTCCTTGGGTTCTGTTGAGGGAATACAGAAAAAGTGTGTGTGTGGGGGGAAACTGAAAAAGAAATTTAGCAAAATGAGCTCTCCTTTCCAACCTTCCATTTCCTCAATCAAACTCAGGAAAACAAGAATTGGACTTCCCTGGTGGCGCAGTGGTTAAGAATCCGCCTGCCAATGCAGGGGACAGGCGTTCGAGCCCTGGTACGGGAAGATCCCACATGCTGAGGAGCAACTAAGCCCGTGCGCCACAACTACTGAGCCTGCGCTCTAGAGCCCATGTGCCACAACAACTGAAGCCTGCAAGCCTAGAGCCCGTGCTCCACAATGAGAAGCCACCGAAATGAGAAGCCCGCCCACCAGAACGAAGAGTAGCCCCCGCTCACTGCAACTAGAGAAAGCCCACGCGCAGCAAAGGAGACCCAATGCAGCCAAAAACAAACAAATTTATTTTTTTAAAAAAGAAAGAAAGAAAACAAGAATCAGGAATTCCCTGGTGGTCCAGTGATTAGGACTCCGCGCTTCCACTGCAGGGGGCACGGGTTTGATCCCTGGTTGGGGAACTAAGATCCCGCATACCACGTGGTGTGGCAAAAAAAAAAAAAAATCAACTTTCAAGTTCAATTAGGTTTGTTAAGTCCAATTTAAGAGTGATGAACACTTGGTTTTTGGAAGAATTTAACACCACATTTTCCCACTTAGCAACAGCAGGATTCCCTGGAGACTCACCATCGGCACCTTGGCGCATCTACCCGCTAACACTGAACTCTGCAGCCATTAAAGAGACTGGCACAGGCGGTGGCAGTAGCTGCCACCTAAATTCCAGAAATCAAATTCTAGGAGACTGTTGAACATAATATTTGGTCCATTGAGTTTTAATTATTTTAAGGCTTCCCTATAGGCAGACAGAAGAGTTATGTGTGACAAACCTTAGGAAGTGTTACTGTAAGCTTTTAAACAAAATCCAGTAGAATTCTACGATTATTACCCATATACCAATATACATGTTATACTGTTACACAAATCAGATTTAACAGGGATTGTGAGTCTTGCTCCCTCAGTATAACTTACTTATGTTTGTTTTGAAAGTGCAATAAAATAGTAAGAATTGATTATAAATAGACTACGTGTGTATAACTAAACCTTCATTACCTTTAAGTTAAAATAACCATTAGAGGAAGGGGGAAAGTCCTCTCTAATTATCATTAATACTAACAGTAATATAATACCTATGCTTGCATGGAGTTTTTCCATTTACAAAGAGTTTCAAATACAGTATCTCACTAGACATCTGCTACATTTGGACATCTTGAAATGTGTCACGTCCTTTGCCCTCTGACCCTCCTCTCCGGATTTTTCTCTGGGTTCTGTAATACTCCTCTCCTCTGCCCATCATTACCTATTGGTGCTCCCAGGATTCCAACCTTGATGCTGTTCTCACACTCAATCAGGGCCACTCCATTCACTTGCATGGTTTTCACTGCTCATTTCCATATTCACTATTCCCATTTCTTTATCTACAAGCCCATTTGGGGTCCTGAGCTCTGGACTCATATTTTCAACTACCTGCTGGGCATATGAACATGTGTTTGGACGTAACAGGTGCTTCAAACTCCTCAACAAGTCTCTAAAGATGGTTTTTATCTCCCACCATTTGCCCCCTTCCTCCCTGACCTCCACCCACCCGTCTGGTTCCTCCAGTATGCCAACCGCTGCCTAGCACCTTACATTTGCTCTTTGGTAAATTAAGTACTTAGAACACTTTCCTCCAGATATCCTGACAGCTTCTTCAGAAATCTGCTCTAATGTCACCCCTTTAGAGAGTCTTGACCATCCTGTCTAAAATAGCAGTCCCCCTTCACTCCCCTTCCCTTACTCTATTTTTCTTTATTGTACTTGTTACCACCTGATGTTATGTATACCTTTGTGGATTGTCCATCTCCCCCACAGAATACAAGTTCAACAAGGGCAGAGTCTTTGCCTCATTAATTCCTATGCCAGGTACATTGTTGGTGCTCAACACATTTTTGTTAAATGACTTAATTAACTTCTATTCTCTATACCCACCCCAGATTCCTCCTCTTTGTGTGTTCTGGTTCCATCCATAGCATACTCGTCCATCCAACAAATTACTCACCTCAGGAATCTGGATATCATAGGTTCTGACTCCTTATAAGTCACTGGTAAAAACAGTTGATAGGGGCTTCCCTGGTGGCGCAGTGTTTGAGAGTCCGCCTGCTAATACAGGGGACATGGGTTCATGCCCCGGTCCGGGAGGATCCCACATGCCGCAGAGCGGCTGGGCCCGTGAGCCATGGCCGCTGAGCCTGTGTGTCCGGAGCCTGTGCTCCGCAACGGGAGAGGCCACAACAGTGAGAGGCCCACGTACCGCAAAAAAACCAAAAACAAAACCAAAAAAACAAACAAAAAATCGAAAAAACAGTTGATAGTATGCCTGGAGGCTAGGACTAGGAGTTGAGCAAGAGTACAAATAAGGGACTTCCCTGGTGGTACAGTGTTTAAGACTCCACGCTTCCAATGCAGGGGTGCAGGTTTGATCCCTGGTCTGGAGACTAACATCCCACATGCAGCATGGCCAAAAACAAAAAACAAAAAACAGGAACAGATGAAAGCTTGCCCCCTTCTTTTCCTGTTCTGGCTTTGTCCTATTCCAGGAGGGCCCTCAGGTCCACGTGTGGCTGCAGGTCCAGTCTCTGTCCATCCTCCCAAACCAAGGGCTATGGGTACACACATGGAGATTGGTTTGCCCTCAAGAGAACAAACTTGGGGAAGAGGCTTGAAGTGGGCTGTCCGGGCAAAGAATTCCAAGGTCCTAGAGAGTTGAGGTTTGTGATCTAGAAGGGGAGTGGGGGGGAGTATGAGCTCTAGATGGGCACATCCCCTTGGCCTAGTGGGGAAAGGTGCAACTTTAAAGTGCAGGGCTCAGGGAGGTGGCCCTGTTGCTCTGGTATAATGGCAGTACTACCTGGGCTAAAATCCAAACTCCAATAGAGTGGACATAACCAAATGAGGGTGAAATCTAGAAAGCATTCTTCTTCCCTCCCTTGCCTAAAAACCAAAGATTGAAGTCTTGTAACTCAAGAACTATCAATATGGAGATTTAGAAAAGGAAATCTTGGGTAAAAATCCTATTAGAAAACAGGACTTCATCAAAATTTAAAACTTTGGTTCTTTGGGTTTTTTTTAATATAAATGTATTTATTTATTTATCTTTGGCTGTGTTGGGTCTTTGTTGCTGCGCATGGGCTTCCTCTAGTTGCAGGGAGTGGGGGCTACTCTTCGTTGTGGTGCGCAGGCTTCTCATTGCAGTGGCTTCTCTTGTTGCAGAGCATAGGCTCTAGGTGCACGGGCTTCAGTAGCTGTGGCACGTGGGCTCAGTAGTTGTGGCTCACGGGCTCTAGAGCGCAGGCTCCGTAGTTGTGGCGCACGGGCTTAGTTGCTCTGCAGCATGTGGGATCTTCCTGGACCAGGGCTCAAACCCATGTCCCCTGCATTGGCAGGCGGATTCTGAACCACTGCGCCATGAGGGAAGTCCCAAAACGTTGGTTCTTTGAAAGGCACTGTTAAGGGAATGGAAAGCCAAAGACTAGGAAAAATATTTGCAAATCATATCTGATAAAGGACTTCTAAGCAAAATAAATAAAGAACTCTCAAACAAGAGATCCAAAACTTTCATTAGATTCTCAAAGGAATCTGAATCCTCCTGAAAATATTAACAACTATTGGCTTATGTGCTCAGCTTGGAGAATTTCAGAGGTTGACCAACAGCCAAACCTGCAGCTGGGAGCTTAGAATCCTGCCCAAGCTTCCTGTATTGAGAGCTTGCCTTGTAACATGTCACCAAAGTTGCCATGATGTCTAATCCTAGATAACTCTTCAAAGATGACAATGATTGAAGTACTGGAGCATGAGGGGCCGGTGACTTTATCCCAGCTTTACCTTGGGAGGGGGTGTCTTAGTTGGGCCACATTGCCTTTAGGTGCCTTTTTCCTCTTTCATTAGGCCTCACCAGATATGCAATGAGAGAATATCTACCGTTTCTACAGAATTTCTTTTACGAATAGCTTGTGCAGTGACAAATCAGAAATGAAGTCACCAGTCCTGATGAAGGGAATGAAGTTTATACATATTCTCCTCTCATTTATCCAAGAAATATTTGTTGCCTGCCTACTCTAAGTCAAATATTTTGCTAGGGGCTGAAGATACAATGATGAACAAGACACAGTGATTTCTTCAAGGATATCAAAGTCTAATGGAGGAGATGAAAAAGTGAACAGGCAATTACAAAATGAATAAAGTGCTTTCGGTGGGATAATCCCAGGGAACACTGAACAGGAACACCTGATCCAGTCTCATGGGATCGGGAAAGGATCCCTAGAACAAGTTAAGTATGAGACCTGAAAGATGAGGAGGAGTTGACCAGAAGAGTGGAGAGAAAGAGATGCAGCTTGAAGAGCGTTGCAAGTACAGGGAAAGTGCAGAGAACTGAAGCTGACGAGGGCAGCAGAGGCCAGATCTTGATGACCTACATCACACTGTAGGCTGCTGGCAATGGGAAGCATGAGAAAGTTTTGCACAGAAGAGTGGCATGAAGGGATTTGCCCTTCAGAAAGCTCATTCTCGCTGCAGCAAGGGAGAACAGATGGAAGGGGGTTGAAAATAGATGAGACTCATTAAGAGATTGTTTCAGTAAGCAGGCTGTGGCTTGGTGATGGTCTGAATAACTGCAGTTAATATTCTGAGCCCCATTATTTAATCTTTGCAACTCTGTGAGATGGATATAATTACCCCCATTTTACAGATGGGCAATCCAAGGAACAGAGAAGCTAAGTAACTTGCCCAAGGTCACATGATAAGTGGTGGCAGAACAGAGAGCAGGTAGACAGATTTGAGAACTATTTAGGAAGTGGTATGTCATAAGACTAATTATTCAACTAATTTTCATGATTGATTTTGGGAAGGTGGCTAAAGGAGAAGGTTTCAAGTATGATATGCAAGTTTCTAGCTTGGATGACTAGGCCATGACTGAGTTAGGAAATAACATGAGAAGCAGGTGAGGGGGGACGGTGATAGAACAAAGTGGTAAATTCAGTTTGGGGTCTGCCTGGGTAATTTCCAAGTGGAGACGTCTACAGGGCAGCCGCAGGGGCTGGTGTGAGAGTCAAAGTGAGATTTTGATGTTATCAGCCTCAGTCTCTGCCAGAGGGAAAAAAAGCACCTTTGAAGAAGCTGAAAATGATACAAACTTCGAATATGAAGCATTTAGGAAAACAGATCATACAATGGGATTCACCATGAAACCGTTTTAGGTCATTACAGGGTAATTTTCTTCTATTCATTTTACTCATTTTTCACTAACAACTTTTTATTTTCTCCAGTCCTTTCCTCTCCACTAATTTTCTCCCCTTTGCCTATTCACATATCACAGTGTTCTCTGTCCTTAAATGAAAACCTTTTCCATTGCTTTATTTCCAGGACTTATTCCTTACTTCTTTTCATACAGTCTTATCTCTCATCTTCACCAAAAGTTTGAAGTAATTTCAACTGGCTGCTCCTGATTCCTTATCTTCCATCTATTTTTTTTTTACATCTTTATTGGAGTATAACTGCTCTACAATGTTTTTTTTAAAGATTTTTTTCTTTTTGATGTGGACCATTTTTAAAAATCTTTATTGAATTTGTTACAATATTGCTCCTGTTTTATGTTTTGGTGTTTTGGCCACGAGGCACGTGGGATCTTAGTTCCCCGACCAGGGCTCGGGCCCACACCCCCTGCATTGGAAGGCAAAGTCTTAACCATGGGACCACCAGGGAAGTCCCACACTAACAACTTTTTATCTTGAAGTCTCCTATAGATAAGCAGGTCCCAGTCGGCTACTCCATCACAGAGTTAGGTATCTAACCAATGCTTCAAAGAGGTGCATTTCTCCCAGGGCGTAGGAACTCCTTTTTCAGCAGGAACACTAACCTTTGAAACACTAGGGAACCATTTAACAAATTATCATTTCAGTAGACTCAGTGGGGTTCTAATGGGTTGGAAGCACAGCCATAACAAAGGGCTAGCCTCCTGGAGAAAATTCAAAGAAGGAAATCTGCCTCTACTACAATCATGGCGAAACATTAACATGTTAAATGCCCTGAAGGAGTGGTTCCAGGTGACCTTCTCCAGCATTTTCCTTACTTTCCTACCCAGAAATAAAAAATGCTGAACATGTAGAAAGGAGAAAAGGAGTTTTAAAAAATGTTTACAGGAACTCTCTGGAGGTCCAGTGGTTTGGACTCCATGCTTTCACTGCCGAGGGCACGGGTTCGATCCCTGGTCGGGGAACTAAGATCCCGCAAGCCTTGCGGTGCAGCCAAAAAAAAAAAAAAGGTTTGATAAAATCTCTTTCTTTTTCTAGTCTTGGCCATAGGGTTAATTAAAACTTTTCTTTCGTATTTGTATTTTTCCCCGATTTAAAGCACTTCCACTCCCTACCTCTGCCTAGACTGGCCTTCCATTTAAAAAAATGTTTTTGTAAGATAAAATTACATGTAAGTAATTTGAAAATCATGGCCACACCCTAGTAGAACAAAATCACTGCCTTAGGCAGACTGCACAATCATGTCATGAATATAGAGCCTTTGTTTCTAAGACGTATCTCTGTTCTGGGATCCTAATACTAATTTAATAGAAATTGTTTTAGTATCCTTAACAGATACTCAAAAATATCTCCTTAAAGCAATATGGCCTCCTCTCATTTTTCCGTTAGGATTTTTTTTTTTTGCTTCTGTTTCCCTTCTCCAAAGCTAATGAGTTACCCATATCAAATATTTCCATGTTGCTTTGCCACCAGCCTAATCTTCATAGGGAACTGTCCAGGTTTTTGCACTTGCCAAAATATGGCAATATCCAGAGGGTTCACCAATAATGTGAAGACACGGTATTCCCAAATTCCCACAAGAACATCTGTACAAATGCATCAATATAAAAACAATTGTGCCCAATTTTAATAAATCTGATGAAAAGCCGTTTTATGAATTGGTGCTGGATTACTAAAATAATTCTCAGCTTTTTGATTTTAAAAATTATACTTTTAATTACAGGATATTGTTAGAATAATACAGATATAGATAGACACAAGGTAACTGTGACAAATACCATAAGGAAAACTGCTGTACATACTTACTTGTTCACTCACTCTCCACAACCATAGAAAACAGGCACAGTGTGTCCAGGGTGTGTGCAGAAGCAGCCAGAGACTTGGGAGCAGAAGGCATGCAAAAAGCTTTAGCAAAGAGAGACTGAGGCATAACTTTACACAGAGTTCAACACAGCAAATGGGCAACAATTGGCAGGAAGAGAGGAGACAGAGCTGGTCCGGCCCTTGCCCTTTTAACTTCCCAACTGAAGTGTACATGTCTGGAGAGATGGCTGGGGCACTCAGAAGCCAAAAGCAGCAGAAGGAACAGCTTGGGGGCGGGGCAGGGGAGTAGGGAAGGAAAAGGGGGTGAAATAGTTAGGTCATGGAGATGCTGTCTTCTTCTACAGCCACTCCGAAGCTGATGCCCCTAGTGGCTCACAGAAACAACAGGAGAACTTTGATATTCTTTAAAACCACCAGCAACACTGATATGGGAAAAAGACATTTGAGTTTAGTCATCAAGAACATGTAAGTCATTCAACAATTAAAATATGAATATCCAAAGTCAGCTAGATTTTGTATAGAACAAAAAACATGCTCCCTGCCCAAGTTTGTATTTAAATAAGAGTGACAACATAAAGACACCTACTTGGTGGAGTGGTTTTTCATTGTTACTTTTGAGGTTGTGTCATTTGCAAGGGATGCAGACCCACATGGTTGTGGGTCATAATAAATCACTATAGTACACTACCTAAGGGAGACCACTGGCTCCTTTAACGCCAAGTCCCAAAGAGCTATGGCAAAAGTTTTTCAAACGTTACAACACTCACAATACAGTAGAAAAAACGTGGGGCAGGCTCAAAAAATATATATTCCTCACTCTAGTCCCATCTCCTGGGCATCAGTTCCCTCCCACTCCCACCCCCAAATGCTTGGATAAGCATCAACATTTGGGATATTCCTTAATTCCTATTTGGGCTGAGATAAGGAGAACTGACACTACTGGGCATAAATTGGGTCAACTCTTACATTAACCACTTAAATCTGTAGGCTGGGAGAATGGAAACATATTCCTATCTAGTTTTATTAATTCCCTGTGACTAGGCCAAAGAGAAGATAATTCAGTCTGAGAACAGGACAATCAACCTATTTGTCTGGTAATAATCTCCAACTGACTGATACATATAAACAAGTGCTTGGTTCTGTACAAAGACAGATCTTACAGGACAGTACACATTACAGCACTAGTGTTTCAATTTTTTTTCATAAAGAATGAAAAAAAGGACATTTCTCACATTGGAGTTATGTCTGTAGTTCTGTCACATGATCAATATCACCCAAGAACATGCTAATTCCGTGTGAATTCAGTTTCTGCTATTGGAAAAACAATAGGATTACACGTTTTACATGTACATACACATGCCCTTATGCAAGCTAAGATAAACACTGGGATGTGGCCCTTATCAAATCCTAGAGTTAGCAGTATAGGGAGAATTGATCTTAAAGGGT
The DNA here is from genome assembly GCF_949752795.1 of Hyperoodon ampullatus. Lineage (NCBI taxonomy): Eukaryota > Metazoa > Chordata > Mammalia > Artiodactyla > Ziphiidae > Hyperoodon > Hyperoodon ampullatus. The sequence continues at coordinate 19,192,002 of NC_136915.1, forward strand.
AGAGGGGAAAGAACAGAGAAATGACCTGCATTCCTTGGGAAGGGACTCTGTGTTTCCTTCCCTGAAGTGGTCAATTCGACTTGCTCCTTACACTCCACCATCACTTATGGTCCTATCTTTCCTTGAAGATATTTTCCCTACAATATTCCCTACAGTGATCCCCAAAGAATATTAATAAATTCTGATTAATGGCAATAACAGTGGGCATCTCTTGCTAAAGTCACCACTGTTGATGAGTCCTTGGTCCCCAAACCTGTGTCTCATTTTTCCTTTTAATCTGTATCTTCAGTTAGCTTCCACAAACATGAAAGCTTTAAAAAAGTTAATTAGAAACAATGAGGCAAAAAGGTATGATCATTGCCTTCATCATGCAGAATCCTGCTCTTAGGAAGACAGAAAGATACAAACGCATGAGCAACTCGAGGAGAAAGCCCTTTGAAGGGAAGATGTGTGTGCCCAACTACCATGGTGAGTGAATAGGTGTGGCAATTCAGGCAAAGTCTCTGGTTGTCTTTTACCAAAGCAGCTGTGACCACCCTATCACAGGTCAATATTTCCCCTAGCATAGTTCTTTGGGCCAAGGATGGGAGAAATTACTTTTAAAGATTTACTCCAATTCCAGGCCTGAGCATTTACCAGCATTTAGCACCTGGTCTTCAGATTTCCAGTTACTTGTGGGGCTGATTTTGATGAAATAATCATTAATATTGGGTGAATAAAAATCACTATTTTGGAGGAAGGAATACCATTCCCAAAGCCATGGATCAGAATTTCAAGTGGCTTGTCTTCTTTGATGTTTTAAACTGTGGCCCACAACACGGAAATTCAGTAAAGTAAAAGCAGCTCAGTCTTGAGAGAGCTCTTTGATATCAAATAAAATTGTACCTTCAAATGAATCATTTCTCAGTCGTAATTACAGGACTTAGTCAGTGTGAACTCTCTTATGTTTAATGAGAGCTGAGCTCCGGCTGAAACTCTTCTCACATTCGGTACATTCATAAGGCTTCTCTCCCGTATGAACTCTTTGATGTGTGATGAGGTTGGAGCTCTGGGTGAAACCTTTTCCACACTGCACACACTCATAGGGTTTCTCTCCTGTGTGGGTTCTCTGGTGTTTAATTAGGTCTGACCTTTCACCAAAGCTTCGCCAACACTCGTTGCACTCATAGGGCTTCTCTCCAGTGTGAATTTTCTGGTGTGTGATAAGATGAGAGCTCCGGCTGAAGCTTTTCCCACAGGCGTTACATTCATATGGCTTTTCCCCAGTATGGGTTCTCTGGTGCTGAACCAAGTGTGAGATGCGGCTGAAATTCTCCCCACATTCATTACAGTGGTACGGCTTTTCCCCTGTGTGGGCTCTGCGATGGCGCACAAGGTCGGAGTTCTGACTGAAATTCTTCCCACACTCATCACACTTGTAGGGCCTTTCCCCCGTGTGGACACGATAGTGTTTGATCAGATCAGATCTCTCACTGAAGCCTCTCCCACATTCGTTACATTCGTAAGGCTTCTCACCTGTGTGGGTCCTCTGGTGCTGAGCTAGGTGAGAGCTCCGGCTGAAGCTTTTCCCACACTCCTCACATTCATAGGGTTTTTCCCCACTGTGGGTCCTTTGGTGCTGGATTAAGTGAGAGAGACGGCAGAAACTTTTTCCACACTCGTTACATTTGTGGGGCTTTTCTCCAGTGTGGATTGTCTGATGCTGAATGAGGTGAGAGCTTCTTCCAAAACTTTTCCCGCACTCATTACAGTCATAGGGCCTCTCTCCAGTGTGTGTTCTTTGATGCTGAATAAGGTGGGAACTCCGACTGAAGCCCTTTCCACATTCATAACACTTATAGGGTCTGTCACCGGTGTGGGTTTTCTGATGTCGATTAAGGTCTGAGATCTGACTAAAGGCCTTTCCACAATGAGAACATATATGATATCGGATGCTTGTATGGACTTCTTTGTTGACAAGCAGATCAGTGACTTGTTGCAGAGGATAGCTTACCCACTCTTCTGCTGTTAGATCTCCCCATTGTCTTTCTGATCTATCCCTGTTTTCAAAGGCCTCTTCACTTTCAGGACTGTCCTCAGTATTACCAACAGGTCTTTCAGATGCAGTCCCAAATTCCACATCTTCACTAATCTCTTGCTTTGGATTCACCTCGTTTTCACTCCTGATTTCAAAATCTGTAATAAAAGGTGAAGAATAATACTGGTAAACATACACAAAAATTATCTACTGTGTGCTGGGCACTATGCTAAGTTCTTTTTTTATTTATTTTGGGCTGTGTTGGGTCTTCGTTTCTGTGCAAGGGCTTTCTCTAGTTGCGGCAAGCGGGGGCCACTCTTCATCGTGATGCGCAGGCCTCACTATCACGGCCTCTCTTGTTGCGGAGCACAGGCTCCAGACGCGCAGGCTCAGTAGTTGTGGCTCACGGGCCTAGTTGCTCCACGGCACGTGGGATCATCCCAGACCTGGGCGCGAACCCGTGTCCCCTGCATTAGCAGGCAGATTCTCAACCACTGCTCCACCAGGGAAGCCCCATGTGCTAAGTTCTTTACGTGAATTACCTCAGCCACCCTGAGAGCCAGGCATTATGATGATTTCTACTTTATGAATGAGAGATTCAAGACCCACAGAAGTGACTCACAAAAGGTCATACAGTAATAAATGGTGAAGCTAAGATTCAAATCCAGTTCTGTCTGATAAAAGTTCATGCTCTGTATCACTACAGTTAATGGTTCCTTATGAATATTGTATACGTTCCTGGTGTTTCAAAAGAAGAAAACCATAAACAGAAAATATAAAAGACTCTAAATTAGAATTTCTAAAAGCCAAGAGCCTAAATATTTTATATGTGAATGAATGTGTGTGTATGTGTATGTTCTTAACTTGTCAAGCCTTCTTCATTACCATTATATAATATTTATTAAGAACCTACTGGGTTAGCATGGAGAAAAACAAATTTTTATCAATCTATATCAAGTCTCGGTTGACAGGAAAAATGACAGCCAAATGTTACTTGCTACTTTTCAGTGGCTTTTTTTTTTTTTTTGGCTGCGCTATGTGGCTTGCGGGGAACTCCACCAGGGATCAAACCCAGGCCCAGCGCAGTGGAAGTGCGGAGTTCTAACCACGGGACCGCCAGGGAATTCCCTCAGTGGCCTTTTAATGAAAATAGAGGTGGGAAGGTTGGAGAAGGCAAAAGAGATGGCTGGCTCAGAATATTCTTGGCATTGACTAGGTAAAGACTTTAAATGAAAATCAAAATATACAAAGTCACTGTCTACAAGAAACTTTCTAACAGACACTGCTTTTTCCAAGTTGTGTTTCTTGGTACACTCTTCAGAAAGAGATTACTAGGTATGCTGGGAGAAAAGGGTCCAGGGATAAATTAGTTTGGTAAATGGTGCATACAACATCATCTTCTTAGAAATTAAAAATGCCTGATATCACATTAAAGGTTCTGAAGAGTCTTGAGGTAAAGAAGCCTTGTAAACATTATCTAACTCACTCCCAAACTTATATGGGCAAGAAATATATATATATATATATATATATATATATATATATATATATATATATATATATATTTTTGTGTGTGTGTGTGTGTGTGTGTGTGTGTGTGTGCTTCCATGCTTCCATCCTTCCAAAATGTGCTCCTTGGGTTGGACTACTGACATATAAATTCACATTTCTTTAAGATTCTCATTTCTTGCTTTTGTTGGATTGAATGGAATATTTGGGTTACTGACTACAATAGATCTGGGTAGATAACTTCACTTCTGGCTGCATTTTGAAAGGAGGGATCCAAGAAAGTTGGGACATCAGAGGGAGCCCAATTTAAAGAGGAAACCCTTCACAGTTTGCCTTTTGTCTGTTAAAAGCTATAGGAATAAAGATTTCATAAAAAGGAATAATCCTAATGAATGGCAGATGACCTAGTCAACCATACATGATTGCTAACTTCTGTCAAGTCCTAACAGGAGACAAAGTGAGTCAAAAGACTTTCAGCTCAAGAATACATCGTTTATTCTAGTTACACCCAGACCAAAGGATATCTAAGAGAAAAGAGAGGTTTGCAGACCATCAAAAAAATTAGCTTCCCTCTCTAATAGAATTTGTGATCTCATTTAGTTCAGGATTCTTCTGGAACAACATCATCTGACACACTCAAAATCTATGATCAACTCTGAAACGTCTCTAGACAAGTACCTGCTCTGGATAAATAAAGGACCTAAGTCAAAGCTACAGCTCTGAAGCCAAAGCAAACACAAAAAGGTGGCTTTTGCCTTCCCATGAACCTGGGTCAGAACCCCTTTATCTTCTAGTAAAAGCACCATTTACAGGGGCATTTATATCCTGGCAAGCACCATTATGTCAGACCTGTTTGGTCAGTGATCTGTACAGACAGGCTGGAGAATGGCAAATGACTCAGGGCGCAAGAAATCTGAGTGTTTCTAAAATGTGCAGGAACGATTTTTCATTTTAGACCATATGACCTTGATATTCCCGCATTCAAAGATCTGCCTGAGGACTCAACTCAAGCCAAAATCCAATTAAAGCTTTAAGAATCAACTAACTAGGTTGTGTTGAAAGAGCTAAGGCATTTTTGACAGTCTCAAAAACGTGGGGTGGAGAAAGATAGAGAATCCTTACCTAATGAGACAACATTTCCATAATTCTCCTGCATAACATCCCTGTAAAGGTCCCTCTGTGTAGGGTCCAGAGGTCTCCATTCTTCCCGGGTGAGATACATGGCCATATCTTCAAATGTCACAGGTGCCTGAAATCACACATTGCTTCCTCAATACTTGGTATCTAGGAGGTTAGTACCAGTTTTTCTTCTCGAAATTAGAGACATGGCTAGAATTGTTGAGGAGGCAAAAGGTATTAGGTCTGATATGTAGAGTCCAAAGGAGATATAAACAAGCAACAAAGAGATGTGGCAAAGGAGAGAGCAATTTATGAGCTGATTGCTTTGGTCCCATGGCCAGATATCCCTGCCCCACTCCGAACCTTACCCTCTAGCAGTACTTTTCTCAGAATACAACTAGCACCTACATCATTCCATACCTTTACCCACACTGTTCCTATTTTCTTGGAATATCTTTCTCAGGGTAGTGAAATCCTACTGTTCCTTAAGGCCCTGTTCCAGCACCGACGTTCTTCAATGCGCCCCATCTCGCTGCTCTGCTCCACTCCTCCCTCCCTCCCACACCTCAGATAGAATTAATACTCCCACTTCTTGGTTCCCACAGCATGTTGCTCCTACAGAAAATAGTGCTCTTATCATGTAGTTTCACGGTTAACCGGATGCATCTGTCTTCCTACTGATTGTGAGCAGGCAGGGAGGGCATGCCTCATGCATGTTTTGTCTCCCCAGTATTTAAAGGCAAACAGCAGGTGTTCAATAAATGCTTGTTTGTGGCTATACTGTCCTGATACTGGGTCTCTGGAAGCAGAATACCGAAGCAAGCGAATTACTAATCTCAGGGAATTTCCCACAGAGATTCGCGGAGCAAAGAAACGCAGGGACGAGGTGGGTAAGCACAGGCAGGGTCCGAGAAGCCACCCCCGGCTTACCTGGGACCCAGCCATGAGCAGGGTGGCTGCCATCTCGGGCTCAAGGATTCGCCTCCCAGGAGAGAGAGAGCAGGAAAAGCAGCTAGCAGACAGCGCTAAAGGAGGGGAAAAGCAGGGCGTGAGGCACAGAAACAGGCCCTGCCCACTCCCCGGGGCTGGAGTTCTGGCCGCCAGGCGACTGGGGAGGGCCCTGAATCCGGGCCGGGTCACTCTCCTCCCTGACCCTCGAGCGCGACCCGCCCTCCGTGTCTCCGCCACCAAGGGGTGGAGGCTCCGGGAATTACTAAGACAGCCCCCTGGCTCGGTCCCTCCCGGGCCGGGGGGTCAAGCCGAGGCTGTCTCAGGGAGGAGGCTCTCAGCCCAGCCCACAGAACGCCTCTGCTCTTCCATGTCGAGGCTGGGCCCTTTCCGGCAGCTGCCTCAGCCAATCAGCGAGCGAAGCGAATACGAGGCCCGCCTCTTGTAGCACGGCCGAGCACCTTTATCACGCCTGAGCCCGCCCCCGTGGCCTGTCGGGAGTTGGAGTTCCATTCGGGCGTACAAAGGCCAGTCAGAGGCCAAAAGCCACGGAGGGAAAAGAACAAAAGGGTGAAGAAAAAAGCGCGTCCTCCTAGCCAGGGCGGAGTATCTTCCGCTCTCCTCTCTTGGAGACCACAGCCGGCTTAAGCCAGGGAGGTTGCCTTGCTTCTCTTCACGTCCCTAGAAGCTTATCTTGAGTCGGACCTTAACTGCGACGTCGAGCCTAATTTAGGCGCTGGCCTGTGTTGAGTTCAGCTGGGATTAGCTCTCACTTGACATCCTGGGCCTGAGAGGAAAGCAGCAGCCGCCCACTCCCCAGGGGAGACTCAGCGGCCGCGCTGGAACTTTGAGCTCCACCCACGCACTACATCACCCAGCAGCGACTGCGGCATTCTCACACTGCTACGCAGACTACAACTCCTAGGGGGCAACGCGCCGCCCGTCCGCCAGCAAGTGTGGTCCGCGGCTGGGCCAGGCTTGTGTCCCGGCTCCATCGCTGTTAACCCTGTAGGGGCGTCCTTCTAAAGAGGACGCTCCTTGAGGGGCAGGCTGAGTTGCGCCTAGCGGAGGGGACGCAAAAGCCGGAGGGAAATCAGAAGCGAGGGTGGGGTATAGGGGCGCGTAAGGTGGAGCGAGCGAGACCCCAGGGTTGGGAAGGACCGTCCTTATCATCCCTGAGGGCTTGCCTGCTAAAAGGGTTCCTGGCGGCCTCCCGCATCGATGGGATCGTGGGCCTCTAATGGCCCACGCCCGGCGGACCCTTAGGTTGTTAGCAGTCCCTGATCAACTGAAGGTGGGAAGCCGAAAACCCGAACTGGGAACGAACAGACCTACCTCCTGGCCCGCAAAAGATCCGCTAGGTCGCCGGCTCCAAGATCCAAGAGGCCTCAAACAGATTTCAAATCCGCAGGCAGAGTTCTCTGAGACTACAGACGTTCGGAAAGATTCTGGGGGTCATTGGCAGATCCTGTCTATCTCAGATCTGCAGGTAGATCTCGAATCCGTAGACGTGCAGGCAAAGCCCAGAGATCGTAGGCGGATCCCAAAGACTCACAGATTCCCGAGACCTCAGACTCTCAGACAGCTCAGAGAAACCACAGGCTCCTAGGCAGATTCCTGAGACCACAGCAGCTAGCCAAGAAACACCACCAGCAGCTAAGCTACATTCAACTGGAGTTCTTCCGAACGGAAGGACTTGCAGCCTCCCCTTTCCCCAGCCAGGATGAGAAAATTAGACAATGGAAGCCGAGCACTAGGGAAAGCAGGCATTCTGCGTGGGGAAGAGCTCTGAGCTCGCTGTAGCCTTGGAGAGGGAAGTGATGGAAAAAGAATATAGCAGCTTATTAGGGACTCCCACCCTCTTCAAGTTATAAATATCCCCAGAACCTTGGCTACGTGCCCAGAAGCCTGTTGTCTCTAACTGTACAGGAGACTTCTCTGCCTGGGCTGGGAAAGGGGCTTTTCTTTTGTTTTGCAGATATGTCCACCCACTAAGTGACTTGAATTTTTTTCTTCAAACGTGACTCTAGGCTATGCTTTTATTAGTGAGTGTCCTGTTCCCAGTGCCCAGTTATCTATGGTTAAATTACTCAAGTGTCTAAAAAGAACTAAGACCCTACCCAGCCATGAAGCAGACTCTCCCACTCCCGCTCCTCCTCTCACTCCCAACTGTGAGGCAAGGAATTTTTTTAGATACCACAGAATTGTACCATCCTACCCCGTCTAAAATTAATATGGGAACCGCAAAAAATAGAATCGCAGAGGGTCCCCAAGAGGCAGTGTCCTGAGTGGGAAGTGTGTGGGCACCAAGGTCAGACAGACCTGGGTTGGAATCCAGTCTGTGTATCCCTTGGAAAGACATTTAATCTCTCCAGGCCTATTTCCCTTTCTGTGAAATTGGGTAATTGTACCTAAGGTGGTGGTGAGCAGTAAGTGAGATGACTTAAAGCATTCGACACAGAGTGAGCGCTCAGATGATTGTTGGTATTATTATTAATCCTGCCTTTGGTGGCAGGAGAGACTTTCAGAAAGGTCTGTGGATATTTTCACTGGCTCAGAACATCTGGGCAGTCAGAGTAGCTGGATAGCTTTGAGGATCTGCTGATGACTGTATTATCCATAGTGTTTCTGCTGAAAGTCCAGAGAGAACTGGAAGTTGAGCCAGTTAGTTGGGTTCAAGAGAACTGGTGTATTGAGCCGAGTAGAGCAGAGGTATTTGGGGCTGCCAAAACCCCAGCGAGGTGAGGCCTTGCACTCCCAGGGAAACCTCTGGGACAAGGAAGAGGGAGATCGGTTCAGACTTTGGCCAAGTAATTGCAGGTTTCTAACTGGGCCGAAGGTGAGGTGAGTGCCTGAGCCCCTCAGCTCAGTGGGGTTCCCTTTTCATCCCTTCTCTGACAGATTGCTTTGTAAACTTTCTTAGGCCTTTTCTTTCCCCTTGTTCCAGAGCTTTAAGTCCTTTTTTGTCCTCTCACCGTTCCTTTTATTCCTCAGGCCTGCCTGGGGGCAGGACGACTCTCCAAGCCCAGCTTGGCTGCTTGCCTCCTTCTGTGAGTAAGTGCTTTTCTCTTTCTTCACCTGGGACCCTCCAGAGGCTAGAGGAGAAGAGGGGCGGAGAGCGGATGGAAAGCGTGAGTGCATTTGGTGCCCCTGGGTGGGGGTGGCCCCTGAGTGGGGAAGAGAGGGAGGAAGGACAGTGGGTGAGGGGTTTCCTGTTGCAGCCTTCAGCTGGACTCTGAGAGTTGGGGGTCACTGGAGGAGGAGGTGGCTTCCTGCCCCATTGTTCAGGACTTCATTGTTTCCCAGGAATACTTATTGTGTGTGGGTTTTCAATAACCAACTTGGAAAGCTGTGTTTGTTACCATTATTCCGCAAACAATGCGCACCTACTGTGTGTAGAGGCAGCAGCACAGCCTACCACTGGGGAAAGGGGCCCGGAGTACCATTTCATCAGGGTCTCCAATTTAGGCTTTTGACATTGTCTCCAAATGGGGTTTTACATTATGTCAGATCCACTGACCAATTTGATCAAAGAGCCTCCTTGTATATCCTGAAGCTTCTTTCTTATTAACAGACCACTGTGCCTGGGGAGCACTATAAATTATTATATTTTAATAAATCCTATAATTATCTTGTGAGCAGCACAGTTATAATTTTTTGTATTGGAAGCATTCATTTACTAGACATTGAAAAAATGCCTCAATATTTGAGATCTTTTTTTTTTTTTTTTTTCGGTACGCGGGCCTCTCACTGTTGTGGCCTCTCCCATTGCAGAGCACAGGCTCCGGAAGCGCAGGCTCAGCGGCCATGGCTCACGGGCCCAGCCGCTCCGTGGCATGTGGGATCTTCCCGGACCGGGGCACGAACACGTGTCCCCTGCATCGGCAGGCGGACTCTCAACCACTATGCCACCAGGGAAGCCCAATATTTGAGATCTTGTTTTGTTACCTCTTCATTTTCAAATATACCAGGAACATTGAAAAAAAAATCAGGGCTTCTCTTTACCCCTGCTCAGAGCAGAGATGAAGCCTCATCTCAGCACAAGGAGCTGGGGACATGGGGGACACCCAGACTTACAAACAGTTATTGCAGTCCAACTGCTAGAGCGTTTGGAGGAGCTAGCTAGTGGGCTTCCAGGAGGGGCGGGCTCACAGCTAGGGGGGCGGGTAGGGGAGGAGCCTTCACAGAGGAGGTGACTTCGGAGCTCGCTTGCAAAGACTGTAGGAGTCTCGGAGGTGGAGAACGAGGGGAGGGAAAGCATTCCAGGCTTAGAGAACAGCATGTGCAAAGTCACGGAGGCGTGAAAGGACAGAGCATGTTCCAGAATGGTCAGGATTGGGTATGGTTAGAGGGAAGAGTATGGGGGTGGAGAGGCAGGGGGAGGAAGCAGAGCAGGGACAGTCTCTCATATCCCTTTGCCTGCCTGCCTGTTTGTCTATGGTTTTGGCTATGGATCAGCAATGCTGGTGATGAAGTGCAGATTGGGGGGTGGCCTGGGGTGTGAAGAGCAGATTGACTCTGCAGGAGGGGAGGGGAGTGTCGAGGATTGGGAAGCTCTTTATGACCTCATGCATTTCAGCTGGTTTTCTCCTTAGAGAGTCAACATTTTCAAATAATGTAAACAATTGCATTAAAAATGCACAACAAACGTATTTAGTATTGTTTAACCTATTTAAAGGCATCAAATAGGCCTATATTCACTGAACATATTTACTGTCTCTGCCCTGCACCGGCACTGTGCCGGGAGATAGGATACTGCCCCTCACAGTGACTGCAGGGCTGCTGTGAGGATTAAATGTGAGAATGGCTGCAAAACGTAAAATGCACGGACACAGAGGAGGGCCTTGTTACACAGTGGCCATCACGGTTTAGGAGAGGTAAAACGCATCACAGATGATTTTTCACCTCCCATCTGTGAGGTGAAATCATATTTCAAAGTGACTCAGAGCATGAACGGGGGCCCAGGTTCAAGTCCAGATTCTGTCTCGTAGAAGCAAATTACTCTCTGAGCCTCGGTTTTTTTGGTTTGTAAAAAGAATATAATAATACAGTTCATAGAGACAGAAAGTAAAATAGTGCTTGCCAGGGGTCGGGAAAGGGGGAAATAGGGAATTGTTTAATAGGAATAGAAGTTCAGGGTTTTTTTTAAAAAATTTTATTTTATTTACTTATTTATTGGTTACATTTTATTTATTTATTTGGTTGTGCTGGGTCTTAGTTGCAGCAGGTGGGCTCCTTAGTTCTGGCTTGCTGGCTCCTTAGTTGTGGCATGGGAACTGTTAGTTGCGGCATGCACGTGGGATCTAGTTCCCTGACCAGGGATCGAACTCCCTGCATTGGGAACGCTGTGTTAACCACTGCTCCACCAGGGAAGCCCCAGAAGTTGTTTTGCGAAATGAAAAGAGTTCCTGGAGATTGGCTGCACAACAATGTGAATGTACTTAGCACTGCTTGACTTTATGTACACTTAAAAATGGTTAAGATGGTAAATTTTTTGTTATGTATATTTTCTCACAATTTAAAATTTTATTTTTTAATAAATTAATTTTATTTATTTTTGGCTGTATTGGGTCTTCGTTGCTGCGCGCGGACTTTCTCTAGCTGCGGTGAGCGGGGGCTACTCTTTGTTGCGGTGCGTGGGCTTCTCATTGCGGTGGCTTTTCTTGTGGAGGACGGGCTCTAGGCGCGTGGGCTTCAGTAGTTGCATCACATGGGCTCAGTAGTTGTGGCTCACGGGCTTAGTTGCTCCGTGGCGTGTGGGATCTTCCCGGACCAGGGCTTGAACCCGTGTCCCCTGCATTGGCAGGCGGATTCTTAACCACTGCACCAGCAGGGAAGCCCTCCCATAATTTTTTTTTGCACACAAGTTCATTTAATCTAAAACTCACCAGTTCTCAACCCACAAATTTTTTTAAAAAGAACCTAGTTCAGGGGGTCTGAGGATTAGTTGAGACAATATAAAGTACCCCTATACTCATAACAATAGCTAATGTTCACTAGTCAGGTACTTTGTGTCAGGTATGATTCGAATGAATCCTCACAACAGCCCTATGAGCTAGGTGCTATTATTGCCATCATTTTACAGATGAAAGACGAAGGCATGAATTTACATAATGTGCCCAAGATACCCAGCTAGTAAATGCTCAAAAATTAATAGATATTATTTTTTTAAATTAATATTTATTTATTTATTTATTTTGGTTGCGCTGCACCAGGTCTTCGTTGCAGCACGTGGGATCTTCACTGCAGCATGTGGGATCTTTAGTTGCAGCATGCGGACTCTTAATTGCAACATCCATGTGGGATCTAGTTCCCCAACCAGGGATCGAACCCAGCCCCCCTGCATTGGGAGTGTGGAGTCTTACCCACTGGACCATCAAGGAAGTCCCCTTAATAGATATTATTGACACTGTCATACAAAGGAATTATTATCATCATCATGGTAGAATGCACTGTAATTATTGGCATTTCACAGTGCTGTGGGAGGTCTGAGGAACCATCTCTTGTGGCCAGGGTTATCAGAGAAGACTTCGTAGAAGACGTGTATCTGAGGTGAGCCTTGAAGAATGGGTAAGATTTGGACTGGGGTGGAGGAGGGGGAATTGGAATAGGCAGTCACAGTTGGGAAGGTCCATCAGGTTTTCAAGAACAGGACAAATACCTCCCTTAGGCTGGCGCATAAGGGGCAGCAGGGGTGGAAGATAAATCACTAAAGACAGGCAGATGGAAGGGAACTTTGAAAGTCAGACCAGGTATAGCTGGTGAAAATCCACTGAAAATGATTGGGGGAATGATGCTCAGAGCCATGCATGGCTCATGCAGGTAAGGTAGGGACTGTTTTTTGTTTGCTTATTTGTTTTTGTTTTTTTGGCTGCACCACGCGGCATGTGGTATCTTAGTTCCAAGACCAGGGATGGAACCTGCGCCCCCTTGCATTGGAAGCGTGGAGTCTTAACCACTGGACTGCCAGGGAAGTCCCGGTAGGGAGTGTTTTGAGTTGGGAGACCAGTAGAAGGCCTTGGCATCAGTTGGAGAAAAAAGAAGACCTGAGAGAAAATGTTGATGGTGATGGCAATGGAGAGAAGGATTGGGTAAGGGAGAGACTGTAGAACTGATCAAATGAAGAGGGCAAGGGGAAAGGCTCAAAGACGGTTCTAGGTAATGAACTAGTTCACAAATAGAAAAGACAGAAGAGGGGATTTAAGAAAGAGAAGATGTGAATCCAGTTTGTGATTAATTGTATTGAGAGGGCCAGTGGGGTACTTGGAGTAGATATCCAGATAGGCACTTGGTGACTTAAGTCTCAAGCTCAAAAAAAAAAAAAACCTCAGAGCTAAAGACAGAAATTTGGTAGTCTGGATGAGACTACTAAGAAAGACGTCTCTGTAGTATTTCAGGTTTCTGTAACATTTGAAATCCTCTTTTAAACTGGTCATAGGATCTTGACTCTGGTTTTCAAGGTCATTTGGCCCTAACATTCCTGGTGAGACCTTCTTTCCTCCATCCCAACCATGTTGCTTCTCTGTTTCACCTAATGTCGTCTTTTTCCTCCTATAAGGTAGCAGCAATCTCCCTCCCCCTAGGAAGACTGTCAGGGAGGTAGAGTTAACGCTAACTCCCTTGAAGCTCGCACCCTCTTCATCTTTTTTTTTTTTTTTTCTCTTCATCTTTGGTATTAGGGAGGCGATGGGGTTAAACCATGTATTCTGGCCAACAGCATGTGCAAAGCCTGTGTGATGAGGAGGAACACAGCACGGCCAGTGGGGCTGGAGCACAAAGTGTCGGGGAGAGGCACAGGCCAGCCCTGCAGGGCCTTATAGGCCCTGCCAAGAGTAGTGGGAAAAAATGGAAGGTTGCAAATAGGGTGGTGGAGTGGCGGCGGGGGCAGGGGCTGTAACATGATCAGACTTGGAATTTTGAAAAGCCTATTCTGGTCAGCGCAGTGGAGAGCATGAACTGGAGGGGGTCCTGGGTGGACACAGGAAGACCAGTGGGGAGGGTATTGACGCGTGCTGATGAACACAGTCTGAGGCTTATTCATGCTTTTCTGTGTCCTTTTGCGAATGTAGATGTGTACTGTATAGATGTGCGAACTGGAGCCGACTTGTTCTTCTGCTGTTTAATCTGACTCATCTCCTTTGTAAACAGTAAGGTTATTGAGGGCAGAGATTCAGTTTTGTGTTTTTTCCTATGCTGTAAATCCTTGTGACACCGGGAGCGCAATGGACATTTAGACCGTGACTATTGAAGATCGCCCCAGGGTGCCATCTTTAAAAAGCCCAAAAGTAACATTTATTGCTATTATTATATTAATAGTGGTTGCTATTTTGTCCTGCTTTTGATTTCTAGACGTTTGGATGGTGGATTAGATAATGCAGAGAAAAATCTGGATATCTCAACCAGTACTACTCAAGTGTGGTCTGTGGACCAGCAGCATTGGCATCACCTGGGAGCTCGTTAGAAAAGAAGAAAATCTCGGGCCCCACCCCAGACCCACTGAATCAGAATCTGCATTTTAACATGATCCCCAGGGGATTCCCACCTATATTACAGTTTAAGAAGCACCTGGGTATCTAAGCAACATCCTTCTACACTTCTGTGGGTAATATTCATACCTCAGGCTTTATCACACCCCACCTGGTGTGGAAGTCTGTACCTGTGGCTTCTTCCCCTGCCAGGCTGGGAGCTCCTGGAAGGTAGGGGCCGAGCACTGTGTATGGCCCTGGATTTCTCATAGCATAGAGCACAATGACAGGAAGCGGGAGACCTGGGTTTCCGTCTTGGATCTGCCATTTATGAGCTGTGTGTATTGTATCTTCTGTGAGAGGATTTTCAGTCCTTCCAAAGGACCCACCCCAAATCTGACTGCTGAAAAGCTGGAGATGGTGGCAGGTTTCTGTACACAGTTTATTTACAGGCTTCATCTACAGGAGGAGGCACTTGGGTAGGAGGAGGAAGGTGATAACCAATTCCGCCAGGGCACATAAGAAACTTGGGCTGAAGTTACCCCAACAGCTACCCTAAGTGTGAACCAAGGCAGATGGAAACTCTGTGAGGCAGGCACTAGTACCACTCCCATTTTTAATGGGTAAGGAAATGGGTCAGAGAGGTTAAGTGACTTGCCCAAGCTCCCAGGAGTTCACAAGCTCCTACGCGTTAGTTATTTTAGAAAACACGGTCCAGGAGCCTCAGCCTGGGGCTGCTGGAAGGCCAGGGACAGTCAGAGACTGAGACCCAGGACAGACCCACCAGACCTGCCCCCAAGGCTTTTCCAGAAGGTTCCAGATTTGCCTAAAATTCCTATCAGCTTAAAAAGCAAGCCAATTTCAACACGAGAGAAACACAACAAGGGCCCTTGTGCCCTGCAGACTTCCTCTGTAGCTCGTGCCACAGTAGAGCTGTGAGGAATGCATTGCCTGGGCCTGGATGGGTTCCAAGGCTCAGGACCTCCCAGGGGCCACCAAACTCGGGCACCACTGTACTCTTCACTCAGAAACCCTCAGCTCAAGACGCTATGTCCCCTGCCTAGAGGGACCAGGTCTGTAGTCCTCAAAGGCCCCCAAACAAGCTAGGAACAGGGAATAGCAGAGAGTCTGGGAAGAGTGGGGAAGAGGAGTGGGGAAGAAATCTTTCTACACGATGTGGAAGTCATATCTGCCTAAGGCAAACCATGTGCCAACTGTACTGCACGTGTGATTCATGGTGGGGTGGGTAAGATTTGAGTCGGTCTGGTAGTTTTCAACTCAGAAAAGGCCAAGAGGTTCAGATGTGAAGGAAGGGACTCAAAGCAAAGGTCTGCCAGTCACTGTCAAAGATACGGCACCTCAGCTCTGAGGCTCTGAGTTTCTACAAGAGGTCTGTCAACACGGACTAAGCATTATACCCCAATTAGCCTCCCCCTATTAATCACTATTAATAACTGATTATTAATTTGTAAAAGAATTCTCCCTCTGATCCCTAATGCCCCATTCAGAGTTAAGTACTTTTCTTCATTTTAATTTTTATTTTTCTCCAGTTACGATGGCTTAGTGCTTTCTCTTTGTTCTTCCTCACCTTGTTCACTGAAATCCTGGCTGGTGGTTCTATCAGCAGAACTACAAAACCAAAAAGGCAACAATGTTTTAGAACTTTCTTTGCCATGACTCAGGGAGGCTAGAGGCAGGTGGAGGGACATGAAAAGGAAGGTGGGGTCTGGAGCCACACAGACCAGAGTCCAGATCCCAGCTCTGCCATTATTAGCGGTGTGACCCGGAACAAATCACTCATCTGCATAATGGGATCATAATGCCGATCAATGCAGAAAAGCATATCAAGTAATGAATGGAAATTCGATGGTGGACATGCAGTAGGCTCTCAATTTATGGTCAGAAATAACACCGTGATTATTACTAATAGCTTGGTTAGACTTTAGGTCTCCCACGTGGCAATGGACACTACCTGAAAATTTTGTCAGAAGCCATGTAGCTGCCACCTCTAGTGGGACCTGCCTCTCCAACTTCCAAATTCCAGTTTCTCTCCAGGAATTAGGGAGGAGGAGCTGGGTTTGGAGCTTTGCCCAATAGTAACACAATAGCTACAACTGATTGAGCACTTACTCTGGGCTAGGCAGCATTAACGTATATTAACTCATTTCATCCTCACAGCCACCCTGTGAGATAGGCACTGTCATATCTCTTCCATTTTCACAGGTAAAGAAGCAATTCAGACAGGTTAAATGACTTGCCAAAGCTCCCATAATACCTAATAGGTAACAAACTCAGAATAATAAGAATGGTGGTTTCTATGTACCAGGCACGTATGTGCTCAGGGCTTTTTTGTATGGCTGTACAGCTTGTTCACTGCACAAGAGAACTTGGCCAAAGGGGCAGGTTGGGGCTGAAACTCAGCCCCTGCTCTTTGCCAAGCTCTGTACCTTGGTGCAAGGCTGTGTCTACATGGAGGCAAGGACACTTCTTTCTAATTTGACAAAGATACCACACGAGCTATCAGAAGCCCTGTTAATTCTTTATGTGTATTACCTTCTCAATCCTCAAAACAGTTCTGTGGGCTAAGTATTCCTACCCTTATTTTATAGATGAGGAAATCCAGACCTAGAGAGTTCAGGTCACTTAGCAAAGTCACCTTGTAAGTCATAAAGCTAGGATTGGAGCCTGATACCAAAGCCCATGCTCTAAACCAGGAGGCCATTATACTGGCCCCATCCCTAAGTGCTCAATAAGTGAATAAAAGAAAAATACATAATTGTCTGACTTTTACCCTAAAATACATGGCAGTTCTTATGAGGCCCCATGGCTGTTGAGGCCCTACATAAAGCTGTAGAAAACTCAATCGATCAGGAATTTGGAGTACTGTCTTTCAGTGCTCGAAACTCTGTGACTTTATGCTTGTTAACCATTTCAGTAGCTCAATTTCCTCATCTGAAAATGAGAGTAATGTTATAAAGGAACATTTCTCTTAGTTGTTGCAAAGTGAGTGTGCATATGTAATAACCGTCACATCAACCATGGGAGGAGAGTGACACGCTCAGGGTCACCCAGCGAGTAGGGCAGAGTGGAGACCTGAAACCAGGGCTCCTGACTCCCAGTCCCATGCTCAGTCCTTGCTAAGTACCTTACAATTTTAGGAGCACCTGCAGCCTGCCCGGTGGCCCAGACATTACACAGCACACATGTGAGTCAGATGGTACTGTAAACGGACATTAACCATGTGACCACACTCAGTTGTTTCAGAAGACGAGGCAGGAAGGAGCGCTCTGAAGGGAGTCTTTGCTTGGCTCCCATGCCTGAAGACAAAACCGCTGCCTTTGCAGGAGCTGGGGCCCACCTGGGTTACAGCCTTGGGTAATGTAAGGCTTTTCTAGAGCTGCTTTAGGAGGGGAGGATGACCTGGGAGCATCTGGGGGCAACGCTGTCTCCTCATCCCTGGCTGTGACCAGGTTCAAAGGAAAGACCATCTGTGGAACCACTTTGCAGAGAGGCGTGGTCCAAATGCAGAGTGCTATTGTTTTTCCTCCCCTCTGTGGATCTCAGGAGGCTGATTCCATCTGTGTTCAAAAGACAGACTTGCCCTTCCTGTGATAAAATGCGGGCTGCTGTCCCCACCCCAGCTGGGTGCTTTCCAAAAAAAAAACATGCACATACACATGTACACTGTCCCCACCTCCCCAAAACAACCCACCACTATCTCCAGCTCTGCAGGCCTGCTCTGAGGAGGCTGGCAAGCCCCCCATGTATGAGGTCCCTTTTGGGCTGTGGGCATCCTACTCCTTATGTGGGCAGCATCTGTGGATGACAGGGAAGGAAGAAAGATACAGACATACAGACCTTCCAGCGATTGCCACATTCATTGCATAAGACAAAGGTAGTCATGGGCTCATCAGCACTGCGTGTCTGCACCTGAGAGAAAAAGAGAGCAGGGACCATTCATGAAGTCACTTTCCTGCTCTAGGACCTGCTATGGCTCCCACTGTCTGTAGAAGTAGGTCCAAATCCCAGAGGTTGGCACCATTACTCCCACTCCACTTTGGCAATTCTCTTATCACTAAGAATTCCATTGTGTATTCATATGTTTTCCATCAGCTCACTTCCAGTATCTCCCTGGCTCAACCTGACCTTTGCACTCTCACTCTTGTTGATTCTTCTGAACTGATCTGTCTTCTCTTGCTTCAAGACTCATCTCCTACTGGAAAAATGAACATATCCTATTGGATGTACCTCTCTAATCAGAACTGAGTGAGCTGGAAGCACCCTTACGGATCATCCAGTTTGTTGTTTATTTTACAGGTGGAAGAACTGAGACCCAGAGAGGAAAAGGGATTTGAAGATCATTGGGGATATTTAATATTGTTTTCTAGTTTCTCATCCCCTTAACCAGACCATTCAGGTGCAGAAACCAGGTTTCCCACAGCAAATCCCTGGTATTTCCAGACTTAACAATTGCTGTTCTGATTTTCTGCAGCCAACCCTGGATGGCCATGACATGTAGCAAGTTGTTGCTTTGTGGACACTCAGCTATGAACATGTCAACTGGAGTCTGTGGAGTGGGGGGAAGTCCCCCTGCTAATGGGTGAGTCCAGCAGTGGGCCAGGAGGACACAGCCTAGCACAGCCTTGTCACTGCAGAGCAATGACACCTGAGGAAGGATACCACTGGGGTCTCTCTGTGGAGAGAGAACTTTGCAAATGGGCATTTGACTTCTGGTGGGAGGCGGTGCACAGGAGGCATGTCATCCCACAGGGAAACGTGCTTGGAAGGGAGCAGGAACTTGCACACACATCTCCAGATTCCTGAACTAGAATTCTCCGAGGGACTCCTGAAAGGCAAGGCTCACTATTTCTGCTGTAGCCACAGATCCCCAAGGGCAAGGTGCTCTGATAAATCTTGCTTGAGAGCAGATGGGGGAATGAACAGAGTTCTAGAGTGACAAAGCACCAATTAGAATCCAAGAATATTGGTGCCCCAAGGGCATAACATGTACGGCCCAGAAACAGCTTTTAAGTCTCAGAGAAGAGGCCTCCACAGCCTCCCACGGCTCCCCATGCCAGGGCAGTGGTCTTCACCCTTACCTTACGACTCGGGGCTAAATCCCTTAGGCTTTACTACCAAGTTGGCTGTATTGCAGGCAGAAAGGTCTGGATCTGGGTTTATTAACATCTCTGCCACTGTCTTTGCCTCTTTAGACAAAGCCGCAAAACTTGTCCCCATCTGGACCTCGGCTTCCTTGTGTGTGAAGTGAGGGAGCAGAGTTTTTATTGCTAAGTTCCCTTCCAACCATCTGTGACTCTACAGTTGTTCTGTGCCCTGTGAGTCTGGTCCCTCTTATTCTTGCTTCAGGGCAGGCCAGAACACGCTGGCCAAGCCTCACAGACTCAGATCTGGGTGCTTCTGCATGCATCTTTTCTAGAAGCCACAGACGTATCATGTTGGTGTACCAAGACTTGCCCTTCTCTCTGCACCCCAGGGTTTTAGCCCTTTCTCCCCGCTGGCTTGTCCCTAAGCTCCTCCTGGCCCCTGTCGCCTCCTCCCCCACTGGCCCCTCCCCCACCCCATACCTGGTTATAGGTGCAGTTTTTCTTCTTGCATTTGCTGCACTGGAAGAGGTCGGTGGTGGTGCCACCTGTCTTGGCCATCTGGTGCTCACGGATGGCCTCTTGGGTCATGGCGTTCCTCAACTCCCTCAGCTCATCACTGGCCATTTCCTGGAGAGAAATGAGTCTGCCCTTCAGGGCCAGGGAGCCCCAGGAGCCCTGGCCCTGTCCCAGCTGGGAAAAGGCTTTATCAGAAGAGTTCCCATTCTGCCTTTGGGTGGAAGGTCAAATCCGGGTGCTCCAACTGGGCCAAGTACAGTAGGGCACATATAGGAGAGTACAAGGCAAATAGCCTCCCCCAGGATCAACACTCTTGTGTACCTTTCCTCAGGTACTCTTATGTACCTTCCTGCTTAATCTGACTTGATTACTGACCACCTGATCTATGATGTTCCCCTTGTCCTTCCAGTCTGGACTTGATCCACTGCCCGTCTGAGCTGGGATCCCTGCCCGGCCAGGCCATTCTGCCTGGTGGGAACCTTGGTCTCGGCTATTCATGCCTTACTGCTGTTACCCCCACCCAAGCAGGACCTGAAGCTCCTGGGTTCACACAACGAACTGCTCACCTGTGATTGCATCATGGAATATCTTTTTCTATAAGTTCCTACAGAACAGAGCCCCTGTCTCTCGTCAGCTCACTGTAGGCACTTAGTGTCTGCATTATCCAGGTCCTCCCCTTTTCTGTCCCTCCCCTGGCCATTTGACTTGCCTTGAACTTCTTCCAGAAGAGAGCAGAGAGGGAGACACTCAAACCGGAGAGAGCTGTAGTTAGTGTTGGTTTGGGGGGAGGAAGATGGCTGAAGCTAATTTTTTTCCTTTTTAAGATTTTTTTGATGTGGACCATTTCTAAAGTCTTTATTGAATCTGTCACAACATTGCCTCCACTTCCATGCTTTGGTTGTTCGGCCGAGAGGCATGGGGGATCCCAGCTCCCCAGCCAGGGATGGAACACACACCCCTTGCACTGGAAGGCAAAGTCCCAGCCACTGGACCGCTGGGGAGGTCCCGAAGCTAATGTTAAAAGAAGATTTGGGGAGTTCCCTGGTGGTCTACCGGTTAGGATTCAGTGCTTTCACTGCTGTGGCCTGGGTTCAATCCCCGGTCAGGGAACTAAGATCCCGCAAGCCACGAGGCATAGCCAAAAAAAAAAAACAACAAAACTTTTTTTTTTTTTTTAAAGAGGATTTGGCACTGGCTAAACATTTTAATTATTGCCATCTAGCATGACCCCTTAAACTGTGGAGAACAGAGTTGGTACAAAGGTCAAATGAATTTAGTATGCTGACTGCTACATTATAACCACTTGGGTTTCTTGACAAAATGCAGATTCCTATGAATCCAAAACTCTAAGGGCAGGTCCAGGAATATGCATTTTTATTAGTGCCCCCAAGTTATCCTAGTACACACACGAATGTCCTACTGTGTCAAATTCAAGGACTAGGTCCTAACCAATGGCAGGGGTATATACAAAAATAAGTCAACCCCAGGCCATATAAGCAAAAAGCAGCTGACTTTAATGTTGGGGGACTTTCCAGAGCATAATACATTTATTCATTCAAAATGTATTGGATGTCAATTTCTTGAATGCCTTTCACTGCACTTGTGTGCTGGTAAACTGGCTTTGGCTGCAGTGGTGGCTAATTTGTAGCATTTACCGATTTCCATGGTGTAAACACTCCCACCATGGCCATTTTCAAGCTACTAATGTGATATACTGAATGCAGAGTTGGGAAGAGCTACACATAATCATCTCTCTTGAGCTGGTAGGAGCTGGCTCCAGTCTACCACTGCCTCTCAGCCCTAAGGATTCCGACCTGATTTGGTTCCTGTCCGCAGGTAATGCTAATCTAGTAGAACAGCCAAACATTTAAACAAGATTGCAAGATAGTGTAGGAGGTACTAAAGCAAAGGTATACAAAGTGTAGGCAAAGCCCATATGGTGGCTAACTGCCTGGGAGCAGGGAGGCTCATTAAAGAAGCTGACACCTTCACCAGTTTTGAAAGATAAGCAGGACTTCCTGAGGGGGATGGCACAAGAGAATAATAGATGCCAGAGATCAGAGGACAAGAATAACATGTTTGGGGAAGGGTACTCAGTGTGGGTCAAGGTGAGGAGTGTGGGAGATGTGGCTGTGGGTCAGACTGTGCCAGCTAAGAAATAAACAGGAAATCAACTATGCTTCAATTAAAAAAAAAAAAGAAAAGAAATAGAGATCAGGAAAACTCTATCCACTTCCCAATCCATTTACCTATCTCTTCCTGCCTCATTTAGGAGGCAGCATCAAAGACACACGGGGTCAGTACAGTAATATAGAAAATAAGGTCAAAAATGAGGAAAATAAGTCTAGAGATGACACTGGATCTTCACGTCATGTACAATGTGAATTTGCTAAATATTTGTTGAGTACTTATGACACACCAGGCACTGGCTTTGACGCTGGGAACAAAACCCCTCTCCTTGTGGGCTGCCAGTATGTCCACTCAACAGCTCTAATGGGTATCTCAGAATCTACCCCATTCTTTGATTCATCTGGGTTTGAGAGAAAAAGAGAGGAGGAAGAATGAGGGAATCAGGTGGACCAGGAAAGAGACATAAAAAGGGAGTTAGGGAGACACAGGAGGCAGAGAGGGATGTCCACTCACTCACACAGGCATCGGCTGCCCCAGGCTCTGCCTGACGGGAGCCCCTGGCCTCTGAGCCACAGCATAGCAGGCAGCCCAACCCAAGCTATTATTTTTCTGTTTTCTTTTTTAAAATATTTATTTATTTGGCTGTGTCAGGTCTTCGTTGTGGCACACGGGATCTTCGTTGCGGCACGTGGGATCTTGCACTCGTTGTGGTGCGCGGGTTTCTCTCTAGCTGTGGCACGCGGGCTCAGTAGTTGTGACGCATGGGCTTAGCTGCTCTCCAGCATGTGGAATCTTAGTTCCCTGACCAGGGATCAAACCTGCACCCCCTGCATTGGAAGGCGGATTCTTGGAAGTCCCTGTTATTTTTCTTCCTGGAGCAAAAATGGTCCTATATTTCTTTCTTTCTTTTTTTTTTTTTTTTTAAGAAATTTATTTATTTATTTATTTATTTGGCTGCACCGGGTCTTAGCTGCGACATGTGGGATCTTTTAGTTGCAGCATGTGGGATCTAGTTCCCTGACCGGGGATCGAACCTGGGCCCCCTGCATTGGGAGCACGGAGTCTTAACCACTGGACCACCAGGGAAGTCCGATCCTCTATTTCTTATAAAAACTTCCTGCCTAAAGCAAAAGTTGACCCCAGGAAGGAGGGCTCCTGGGCCTCCGTTGCCTGGGTTGCGGGCAGGCTGCTCCTCAGCTGCTGGCACTGGCAGTCCTTGTGGAGGGCGTGATGCAGTCCTGGCTTGCTGCCCTTGGCCTGGTCAGCCTCTTCTTGGGCCTGGGTTGATCACCTGATTCTCTTGCCCTGTTCTAGTGAATAGTCCTTGGATGGGGCCAGACTTGGCCGGTTCCTTTGCTGAGACTTCTGGGGCCTGTCTTTGTCCTAATTCAGTCACCCAGCTCTGTTCTGACCTCCAGCTTCTGGGAACTTGCTGGGTTTGGCTCACACCTGTGCCTACACCTTGCTCTTGGTTCTCCGAGGCCTGGTTTCCCAATGTTTCTGGAACTGCCCGTAAGACAGTCTCTTGATAGCATTCCCACGACACACACACAAAGAGAAGCAGAGGGACCCCAGAGCCACAGAGTGAGGGACAGAGAGAAGGAAACACAGGCTGGATTCCCATCAAAGTCACAGCTTCACCTCACAGGGAAGGATAGTACTCTGTTAAGCCAAGTTGCAATTTGTAACTCTGGGTATATGTTGTTATTTGCCTAAAAAGAGCATATATTTTAGATTAAGCCAAAAGATATCCCTGTCCACCTGTGCCAAGTTCCCCATTTTATCCTAAAGCCAGGGCTCTTTGTAAAATTTTGGGTATTTGAGGAAAGCAGCAAACCCTCTTCTCAGAAAAATGTACACGTACACATTACATAACATACACACCACACACCTGCATACACCACACACTAACCACACACACCACACACACATACATCACACAAACCACACATACATAGACATTACGCACACCATAAACACACAGAGACACACTCTTGACAATAGTTTCAGAGGGTTCCCAGACACCCCAAGGCACACCCAGACTCCAGGAGGTCAGTGCATTTCCCCTCCCCTTCTCTGGGCCGCTTGGATTTTGTAGCGCTTTAGCAGTGCCATTGCCACGTGCTTGCGGGGAATCCCCTGAGTTAGCTCTGGCAGCAAAGAGCCACTCATACCTGAGGGTGTACAAACGTCTTTCCAAGACAGAGACTCTGAAATAAACAGAGCTGGGATCAAATCCTCATCATCACTTATGAGCTGAGGGTGGCTTCAGTTTTCTCATCCACAAAATGGGGATAATATTTCCTCTTTGATAGCACTGTGATGAAATGGCCAGTGAATGGGCCTAACATATACTAATTCCTGGGAGGGCTTTACTTGCTTTAACCTTCTAAACACTTCACATGTGTTAACTCATTCAGTCCTGCATGGGATAGCTGTTATTACTTCCACTTTACGGATGAGAAAACTGAGACACAAAGAGGTTAAGTGGCTGGTCTAAGATCACACAGCTAAGTGGCACAGGCAGAAGTCAAAGCCGGGCAGTTCGGCGCAGGCCCTGAGCTTCTAACCACTGCACGTACTTCCTCAGACAGGCTTGTTCCCTTTACCTTCCCTTACTGACCCCTTCAAACTGGGTCAATCCTTCCCTCCCGTAAGTTCCCATGGTGGCTCTGTCATGGCAGTCACCACCTCTGTATTATATGTATTTGTATACATGTCTGTCCCCACACCTTGGGCTGTGCTCCATGGAGTCAGGGACTCCGATTCTGGCTTCGGCCCAGAGCTGAGTAATGGGATATAGGACTGAACGAGGCAGAAGAGGGAGGCAGGTCACAAGGCAGGGAGGAGAGGGTGCTCCGGGGCCAGACAGCTTGGCTCCTGGCATCGACCTTTTCTAGCTGTGTGCACGGGCAGATCACTTAAGTCCTCTGAGCCTCAGTATCCTCACCTATAAGATGGAGATGATAAACATTTCTGTCTCGGTTGGTGTGAAGCTAGAATTGGCCAACACACCAAAGCGATTAGCACAGTGCTGAAGACATGGTAGCTGTGTTCACTGTCCTGATGGTCCAGGGGCCCTGAGGGATGGGGAGTCTTAGATGGTCCGGCTAGGGAAGCCCCTGGTTCATCACTGAGTTACAAGCCACTGCCTCTCAGACTTGAGCAAGGCTGGAGGAGCCCAGCCCCTTGTCCCACCACGCAGAGGTCCCGGCCCCGACCCTCACCTCTGCCGTCATCTTGGCAATGAGCCCAGAGGAGATGGCCCCGCTGAGCACGTTCCGCCTCAGGCTGGGGTTCCTGGGGTCCTTGAGGTTGCTGATTCGGCTGCGCACGCGGTTCCGGTACTTCATATCTGTGCTCTTGAGCTCCTGGTAGATATGTGACACAGTCAAGGGCCAGTCAGCCACTTGCAGAGGAGCACAGAAGGACAGGGAGCCTGTCCCTGAAGCCCGAGGAGCTGCAAGGCCACCTCTTCCTTTCCTTGGACTTTTACAAGTGGTCAGGCACCTCTGTGGCCTCTGACTCCCCAAGTAGGGGGTCTCACTTGGGCATTTGGGGTCAGCCACATATCAAGGAAAGGAAATAGCCTCCAAGGTGACAGCAGGTCATCTCAAGCACTGTGGTGTCAGGGACCCCAGGAATGGGCAGCCTGGGTTTGTCTAAGCCTCTTGTGTGATCTCAGGTGAGTCCCATGACCTCTTTTGTGCCTCGGCTTCCTTATTTATAAATAAAAGGCCGTTATGAGGATTCCGTGAGCTAAGCTGCATGAGGCACTAGCGTGGTGTCTGGGGCATGTCAAGTGCTCAACATTTAGGGGCTAAGATGATAGTGATGACGATAACCTCTAGTTTGAAAGGGCCTCTGGAGGTCGTAAGTCCAGCCATCAGAGGAAAACATAAGATTAGGGGCCACGTGTCTAAGGCTCCAGGCAGTATTGCAATAAAGAAATCGTTGAGTTTTGTTTACTCTGGTGTTCCCAACATATTAGAGCATAGACCCACCTGCCTGCTCCTCCTCCCTTTTCTCTGGGAATACCTATCGCGGAACCCACTTTGGGCATTGCTGGTCAGTTACTTTGCTCATTAATAGATGAGGAAGCTGAGGCTTAGAAAGGGTGCAGGCCCTTGCTCAAGGTCACAGGGCACATTCCCAGCAGAGTCAGGGCTGGAAGCCAGACCCCCTCCTAACGGTAATGCTCTCTCCACTCACCCGGCAGGAAGTCGCCCCTGGCCACCGACCACATTGAGTTATCTGTCCAGACACTGCATCCCAGACAGGCCTCCCACCCCTTCCTCCCTTCTCCATCCTCTGGAGGACCTCAGGGAACAAAGCCACATTTTCTTGGTCTCCTAAACTAAGAAGAATCAGAAAGATGAAGCCTTTGCTGGGAAAAACCATATACAAGAAAGAGAACGTGGGGAATGTGGGAAAATGGACACAGCTGGCTTTCTCGAAGTGGTGGGAGGGAAGGTGGTATTATTTATGTTTTCCTTGATTGTTGTTTGTACAATACAAATGTGAAAAGAAAGAATATGCCCTAATGCATTTGAAAGCCAAAATATTTGTTTAAAAATCTGTGTTTGAGATTCTTGGAGGTGGGGATCTGTTTGATATGTGGGGACAGCAGGGCTGGCAATCCTTTCATCAGCCTCTTCCTGAGTCTGTCTCCATTTCCTGAGGTCACAGAGGGGGATGAGGTGGAGTGCAGACCTAGGGATCATAGGCCCCTACCCGCCGAGACGAGCATATGTGAGCCCCACGGCTGCCATGTTAGTCCAGGGTCGCTCCAAAGAGGTCAAATCTTTTTTTAGGACATAGAGCTTTCAAGCCCCCAAACTTATCCTTCCCCTGACCTCCCACCACCTAAGAACAAAGAGCTAAAGCGTTGGTGCAGCTTTGATTTCCTTTCCTTCAGAAGAGGGTCGTTCAGAGGAGGGAAGGCCAGCAGTGGAACTATGGACTGGATCATCCACCTTTGTATCTAACTGGGCTTGAAGGTGGAGGGACCTGCTTGGAGGGACAACTGTTTGGGAGAAAACAAAGATGAAGCTCCTGAGAGTCTGATACCTCATGTTCTGTGTTACTGAATTAATTGGAAATTATGAAAATGTACTTGGAGAGGTGTTAGATTAGCTCAAGAAGTGCTGGTTAATAACTAAATGATGGTGGAGGGAAACTCCCAGATATGTTGAAAGATAATAGGGTGGTTCTCAGGCAGGAGATGGAAGCAGGAAGTTTGTTTTCTGAGATGGCCCCTGTACCTTCCCAACCCCAGCTGAGCCCCTAGGTAGAGCCCAGAAGGCCAGAAAAGGGCCTTAATGGGACACTCAGACCCCTGTTCCCTGGGGATTCTGTTCCCACCCTCCATACCTTTTTGATATGCAAAGCTTTGTCTCCAGTAAAAGGAATTCCATGCATTCATTCAGTGGGGCACAGTGTAGAGGGATTCCCCCTCCAAGACAGAAATCTTGGGAATTCCCCGGTGGTCCAGTGGTTAGGACTCCACGCTACCACTGCAGGGGGCCCGGGTTCGATACCTGGTCAGGGAACTAAGATCCCTGAATGCTGTGTGGTGCGACCAAAAAAAAAAAAAAATCTTTCGGTGCAATCGGCCATATCATATGGTAGTCACCTCCTCTGTCTAGACAAGGCTGCTTTCAGATGGTGGAAGCGTGGCGCATAAGGGAAGAACTCAGGATATGGAATCCAAAGACCAAGGTTTTCAGTTCAGCTTTGATACTCAGTAGTTCCTGAGCCTCAGTTTCCTCATCTGTAAAACGGGAACAACAGCCCCTGCCTCACAGAGATTATTGCAAGTATTAACAGAGGTAGGAAGTGTCAATTGCCCTGGGTACAGTGCCTGGTACATATTAGGGGGTCAAATATGGGAGCTGTTATCTTCAGAGGAGGAAGAGAGGGAAGGGCTGAGCACAAGGAATGCTGTCCTCTCTCTCTGTCTCATTGACAATGTCACAACCCAGGCACGTCAAGACACAGCCTGAGGACTTCCCTGGAGGTCCAGTGGTTAAGACTTCGCCTTCCAATGTAGGGGATGCAGGTTCGATCCCTGGTTGGGGAGTTAAGATCCCACATGCCTCGTGGCCAAAAACCAAAACATAAAACAGAAGCAATATTGTAACAAATTCAACAAAGACTTCAAAAAATGGTCCACATCAAAAAAAAAAAAAAGACACAGCCTGTCTGAGCCCTCAGGTTCTACAGTCACATTTTCTGGGTTCAAATCATCCCAACTCTGCCACTACTATTAACTGTATGAGCCTGGGCATGTAACTTAGCTGCCTTTAGCCTCAGTTACCTCATCTGTAAATGGGATTAATCCCACAGGGAACCTACCTTGTGGGATTGTTCTCAATGTGAAATGACGTACTGCTCGTAAACAGCTTATCGAAAGGCCGGCAGGTGCCAAACTTAATAGATGTTAGCTAGAATTAAGAACTCAGGTTCAGGGGCAGAGCAGGGGCCTATGCCTGAGTCCTTCCACTGCCCACTCACTGTCCTGGATCCCTTGTACTTGGGAGACCTGCCGCTGGACAGTTCAGGCACCCACAGCCCTGGCACAGCTCAAGGATATGGTCTTCGATTTCTGATGCCATCTTGTCACAGTTGACCCCATAGTCCTTGTAATCGTCTAAAAGAGATTCGGGAAACACAGGCATCAGCTGGAGATGACCTTGGCAGTGAGGCCTGCTTGGACAGGGGACTCTAACATCCTGTACCACTTTCAGGGTGCTGAGAAAGACCACCTCTCCCTGACCTTGGGAAGCCCTCCCTCCCCCATCCCTGGCCCAGGCCCTCTCACCGTCCGCCTTCAGGGCCGCGGAGAGCATCTCCACACACTTGTCCCGGACAGAGTCCCCCGTGAGATAGCAGGGCGCCAGGAGGCAGACAGAGTGGGCAAAGGTGGGGCTTGAGGGGCTGCTGGGTGCTCTGGGAGTCTCTGCTTTCGATTTGCTGCTGTTTGATCTGAGGATGAAAATCAGTAATAGACATTTTGACATTAAGTGAATAAAGCATTTACTGAGCACCATTCTAGATGTTTTTATGGATGATCTCCTTTAACCCTCATAAAAACCATATGAGGAAAGTACTATTTTTCTTTTTTTTGGGCTGCGCAGCATGTGGGACCTTATTTCCCTGACCAGGGATTGAACCCGAGTCCCCTGCATTGGAAGCGTGCAGTCTTAACCACTGGATGGCCAGGGAAGTCCGGAAGGTACTGTTTTAGGCACTTGACATGGATCATCTCATTTAATCCTCCTAACAACCCCATGAGGTCTGTACTATACGTAGCCCCATTTTAGAGTTATATTTTAAAGTGCGTTTTCGAGAGAGAGATGCATTTAAAGATGCATTTAAAATAATATGACAGGTCACATATCTGGAAACCAGTAGAACCAGAATTGAAACCCAAGAGGGTGAACTCTGGTACCCAGGCACTTAGCCAACCACTGTGCTCTACTGAGAGGTTACAGAAAGTGTAACGATGCCAATAACTCTATCATCCACCAGGCACCATGCTAGTTGCTCTATCTGCTCTCATAGAACCATCTATTCACTCATTCAATAAATATTAGGCACCTATTTTCCAGGTACTGTGCTAAGAACAAGGGATAAAGCAGACAAACCAGGAAAGTTCCCTCACTACAGTCCAGTGAATAATGAATTTACCACCACTTAAGAGAATTGTCTTTAACCATGTGCCAGGAACTGTGCCAGGCACTTTAGGAGCATTTTCTAATTTGATCCTCACAGCAGTCCTTGGAAGTAGATACTGTAATCATCCCATTTGCAGATGAGGAAACAGAGTTACACTACTGAGATCTGCCTAAAGTTACAACGCTAAGATTTGAACCTAGATCTATCTGATTCCAATGTCTATGCTCTTAACTCCTATGATACACTGCCTAAGAATGATCCCATTTTGGTTTTGGCTTAAAAGACCACAGATATATATGAACTGGAAGGATAATCATGTGTCTTAGCTCAGGCTGCCATAACAAAATACTATAGACTGCATGACCTAACAGAAATTCATTTCTCACAATTCTGGAGATTGGGAAGTCCAAGATCAAGGTGTCAGTTTATTTGGTTTCTGGTGAGAGCTCTCTTCCTGACTTGTAGACATTCTCTTTCTTGCTAAGCCCTCATGTGGTGGAGAGAGAGCAAGTGAGCTCTCAAGGTATCTCTTATAAAGATGTTAATCCTATTGCATCAGGGTTCCACCCTCATGACCTCATTTAACCTTAATTACCTCCATTCCGTAAAGGCCCTATCTCCAAATACAGTCATATTGGGGATTGGGGCTTTAACATATGAATTTTGGGGGATCACACAGACCATAACACCATGTTAATAGCAATTATCTCTCTGAGATGGGATTATAGGAGATTTTCATTTTCTTCTTTCACTTATACATATTTTCTAAGTCTTCTATAAAGAATAGATCTATTGATACTTTTGTCATGAGAAACACTTTTTTTGTTTGTTAACATTTGACAATCATGAGTGGTCCCTCTGTGCTGATGGCTCAGACCGGAAGCTTCCTGTCTTCCTGTTCTCAAGAAGCCGCCAGCAAAAGGTGGAAGCAACCCAAGTGTCCATCAGTAGATGAATGTATGAATAAAATGTGGTATATAACACAATGGAATATTATTCAGCTATAAAAGGAATGGAATTCTGAAACATGCTACAATTTTGAAGACATTACGATAAGTGAAGTAAGCCAGATACAAAAGGACAAATATTGCAAGCGTCCACTAATATGAAGTACCTGGAGTAGTCACATTCATAGAGTAGAATGTGGCTGGGGGAGGGGAGAATGGGG
Organism: Hyperoodon ampullatus; assembly: GCF_949752795.1. Lineage (NCBI taxonomy): Eukaryota > Metazoa > Chordata > Mammalia > Artiodactyla > Ziphiidae > Hyperoodon > Hyperoodon ampullatus. Next base: position 19,222,659 of record NC_136915.1, read on the forward strand.
AGTTATTATTTAATGAGTATAGAGTTTCAGTTTCAGATGATGAAAAAGTTCTGGAGATGGATGGTGGTGATGGCTGCACAGCAATATGAACGTACTTAATACTAGTGAAGATGATGCTGGGCTTCTGAAAAGTCAAGCCCAAGAAATTGTGTCTGGGAGTGAGGCTGGCTGAGTAGCTCAAGCTTCCCAGTGTTAAAAACCTGGGGTTACAAGAGAATCCCATCCGACAACTTGCTGAACACTGATCAGTGTGAATTCTGCCGTCCGCCTCCTCATCCCCCAACTTGTGCTATTTGTCCTAACCTTGGATCCCCTCTGTCACCAAAGATACCCTTGGACCACTGAGAGTTTTGTGTTCTCTGGAGCCTTCAGGTTCCTCAAAGGTGTCTCAGTGCTGCCACAGGAGTGGGGTGGTCTGAGGAGGGAAGGCTCTGCTCTTTTAAGGTTTATGGGTTTTTTTTCATAGTTCCCCAACCTGAGATTGAACCCAGACCCAGGGCAGTGAAAACACCAAGTCCTAACCACTGGACCGCCAGGGAACTCCCAAGGTTTACATTTTGAGTTCCCAAAAATTTTGTCCAAAGGGATTCCCTAGCTTTTATTTTTTTAATGCAGTTTGAACTTTACTCTTCTAGATCAATTTACCCTGGATTCTACCCAGCTCTGTCTGACAACTGGGTTGCCTGGCAGCAGAGCACAGGGAGGGATAGGGAAGCTGAGATGCAACCAGCTCTCTCCTGTAGTCAGATTTCAGCGGGAGTAAAGGTGTGGGTGGGTGGGTGAGTGAAGGCTGGGAAGGGTATAAACTCTAAAGTCTAAGGGCTGCCTGCGACCAAAATGAATCCCCCTGCACCCAACCCTGGTCTCGGCCCCTGGGCTCTCACCTGCCCAGCCACAATAGCCCCAAAGCTGCTCTCCTCTTGCCCTCCTTACAATCTATTTGCCACACAGCAGCCTGGGGGGTCCTGATCCCATCGCTCCCCTGCTTCTGACCCTCTAACAGCTTCCAATCATTTTCAGCATAAAGTCAAACTCCTCACCATGGCCTCCTACCCTCCCATCTACATCTGGCCCCTGTCTCCCCTTCTGACCTAATCTCATGCCCCACTCCCCTCATAGTTCACTGAAATCCCCCACTGCACTGCTGCTTTCTGTTTCTTAAATACACCTATCACTCCCACCACAGTGTCTTTGCACTGGCTGGTCCCTCCTCCTGGAAGGCTCTTCCTCCTCCAGCTTTTCCTACAACTGATGACTGGTGCTTTCCCACCAGGCAGGTCTCAGCTCAAATGTCACATCCTCAGGGAGGCCTTCCCTGACCACCCCAGCCAAGCCGACTGTCCTGCCCTGTAACTCTCTAGCACATGACCTGATTTCTTTCATTCACAGCACTTATCCAAGTCTAAAATTAACTTGTTTATAAACACTGTCTGCCTCCATCTCCAAGGCAGACACATGATAAATCTCTGTCAAATGGATGAATAGATGAGGGAGTTGAGGGAGTTGGCCACAAAGAGATGAAAGGCACATCCAGGGGTCTAGACGGAGCTGAAATGGGCAGGGGCAGGTCCTCTTTGGAAAACCAGCTGCCCCACTTCTCTAGGTTTAAGAGAGGGATCTCCTTTGAGCCAGCATCTGTCAACTCCCACAACCTGGGCCAACCCATCTTCTACAGCTGGGATGGAGCCCCAGATTCTTCCTGGTGCTGCTCTTCACTGACCTGTGTGCCCAGCACCACACCCTCAATGTCTAGCACTCACCAACGGGGAGCCACCAGGAGTCAGTAGCACACTGCTTGGAAGGAGGCGTAATAGAAACATTAACAGCAGTTGTCATTTTGGGGACAGCTACACTGGGGTGGTATATTTATTAAGAACCCAGGCTCCAGAGCCAAACTCCCAGGTTCAGTGTCTGACACCACCACCTTGTAGCTATTTGACCTTGGGTCAGTTCCTTAACCTCTAGGTGCCTCAGTTTTCTCACATGTAAATGGAGAAAACAATAGTACCCACATTACAGAGTTGCTTAGAAGATTAAAGCACCTAAGAGAGTTCCAGACACAGACTATTTACAGAGATTGCCACATTAAGTGTGAGTATTATTACTAAGCATTATGCATCTATTGAGTACTCATTTGGGTTAGGGATGGTGCTAAGCATTTCGTTATCTCATATGATCCTCACAGTGACCTTGAGAGGTGGGGTCATAGTTATCCCCATCTTACAGTTCAATAGACTGAGGCTCAGAGAGTTGAACTGACTCTCTCAAGGTTATCCAACTTGCAAATGGCAGAGTCAGATCACACACCTAGCTCTGTCTACCTTCCAAATTCTTTTCAACACATCTCACTGTGTCTCTAAAAAGCGGAGAGTTTTCCAGAGTCCCCTTACCTGGGCTGGGCTGCCTGCTGCATTTCCCGCCCCCACCTTCCTGGCAAGGCACTCCCAGCCTTAGTCCCTCCTCTTGGCTAGGAGCTGGCTGGCTGGCTGGGATTCGTGTCTGGACGGCATATCAGGCAGCCACGCTCATTTTGCTTTCAATGCACATGATTGGGAACTGCGCCAAGTTGCAGAGAGGGCATCATCGGCGGAGGCGGGGGTGGGGGTGTTGGATTTGTCAGCAGCTTCCTTCTGCTCCCCGGATGTGGCAGTGCCAGCACCCGCCTGTGGTCTGACATCACCAATTTCTTAAAAAATCCTGCCCCAGGACTGAGCAGAGGCACCTGGAGGCCCGTCTTGCTGCTCCTATGCGCCACCTCGAGGGCATTTTGGTTACTGCACCACCAAGCCTGCCGAAACTGCTTGGGTGAAAACAAAAGTCAACCGAATAAGACAAATGGTCCTAAGGGCAGCTGGCAAAGTGCAACCTTATTCTCTGTCACAGTGGTGGCCTTTGTAGCCTGTCCCCTGGTACTCCAGCTACAGTTCCCCGAGCACCATGCTCACTCATACTGCCACACCTCTGCACGTGCCATTCCCTCTGCCTGGGATGCCCTCAATTGGCTTGTCTACCAGGCAATTCATCTTTCACTTCTCAGCACAAATACTCTCTCTTCCCTGAAGTCTCCTTTGACTTCTCCTGTCATGTTGAGATACTGTGTTCCCATTATGCGTTACATCTTCGAAAAACAAGCATTTTGGTGTCTGCCTCCACACTAGTGATTAGCTGTGTGAAGGCAGAGATCATGAGTTTATACCTTTGCCTGGCTTTAGAGGCCACAACCTGGTGGGCTACGGATGTGTTTTGTTTGTCCTACTGTGTCTTAGAAAAATCTGAATATGTTGCCAATATATAAAATTGGGCGTTTCTTATGAAAATCTAATTGGCCAGCTTTCCTTAAAAAATTGGAAGGCATGGCACTCTGGGCCTGCATTCCCATAAAGCATCAACCAGCTGGGGCTGGGTAGTGGGTACCCCCTTCAGATGGGCAGGTACTCTCCACTAGCCAACCAGTGTGTAAACATGCCCTTGACCCCTGGAGGATATTGAGTTTGCAAGAAGGTGCTCAACAAATATGCTTGCTGAATGAATGAATGAATGAATGAATGAGAAAGATAAAATAGAGAGGTAGAGAGTGCAGGAAACAGCCTGGGTAGTGGGTAAAGTGAATTCACAAGACTTGCTTCTCTTCCTTTGGGTTGCCCACCCTCAATACTGAACCGGCAAGAAATGGCACAACTTCTGGAAGGCCAAACATACTCTGCTTGACTGACCTTCAGAGAAAGAATGCATTATGGGAAGGGTGCCAAGAGACTTCCAGACCACAAGGCAAAGTAAGGAGAGGAGCCTGAAGGTGTAAATCCTTACACAAATGCCAAATGTGTTTACTATAACATCGAACCCAGAAATGGGTCAGTGGTCAGTGCTTCATTTTCGGATAGGACAGTCCTTCTTTATGCAGGGCTGTCCTTCACATCCGGGACTTTTAGCATCTCTGGCCCCTGCCTACTAAATTCCAGTAGTACTCTCCTCCTCCCTCCCATTATTACATTATATTATAGACCAGATGTTTGTGTCTCCCCCAGATTCATATGTTGAAGCCCTAACTGCCAATGTGATAGTATTTGGAGGTGGGGCCTCTGAGAGATAATTAGGTTTAGACGAGGTCACGAGGGTGGGGCCCCATGACAGGATTAATGCCCTTATAAGAAAAAGAGAGATCACAGCCTGAAAGCTCCCTCTCTCTGTCATGTGCAGTCACAGCGAGAAGGTGGCTGTCTGCAAGCCAGGAAGAGGCTGCTTTAGAACCAGGATGATGCTGGAGCCTCAATTCCCAGGCCTCACCCATGGCAGATGTTGCTAACTGACTACAAAACTCCTTTCTTCTGACGTAGGACGCAGCCTCAGATTCACTCTCCAAGCAGCACTCCAGAGAGCCTCCACTCAATGGCTGGAGCTGGCACTCGGCTGCCAGGGTGGGGTGATGCAACACAGCAGCCCCATCAACATCCCGGGCCTGTTTTATCTTCATGAAACCTTAAACGACCTAATATTTGCGCCTCTTCTTTTCTTTCCAATGTCAGTCTTACTGGTGCATTAGGCCTAATGTACCTGGGCAGCTCCCACACACACTCCCCTAGAAGCCAACACCCTTACCACTCCCTCTGGTCATCCCAGCATCCAGTATGGCCCCTGGACCTTAATCATTTGCCTTGATAGACCTCTAAGCCACTTCCTGGCCTGCCTTGCTCTCCCCTTGCACTGCTTCTCCTGCTCTGACCTCTGACCTCCCTCCTGGACGACAGTTCATACTCCTCTCTCCATCCACAATCTCTCCTTGGTGATCTCATCCAGGTTTGTGGCTTCAAACGCTATCTACACATTAATGACTGAAATTTATATTTCCAGCCCAGGATTTCTTCCTGAATTCCAGCCTCGTTTAATCTATTGCCTCTTCAACTTCTTCACCTGAATGATTTATACACCCCTAAATCCAACATATCCAAACCTGAGCCCTTGATCTCCCACCTCAAGCCTGATGTACACACAGTCCTCCCCATACCAATCCATGGCAACGCCATCCTTGCGGACGCTCAAGTGAAAAGTCCTGGAGTCATCCTGACACGTATTCTTCTCTCGTACCCCACATCCAATCCGTCCGAAAATCCTGACAGCTCTCCCTTCAGAATATGCCCGGGGTCCCCCACTTCTCCCCACATCCACTGCTGCCACTCTGATCCAAACCACCATCATATCTTGCCTGAATTATGGAAACAGTCTCCTGGCTGGTCTGTCTGCTTCTGCCCCTGGCCCTAACAATCTAGCACAGCAGCTAGAGGGATCCTGATAAATTCGGTCATAGAATTTCCACGCTCAGCAGCCTCCAGTGGCTCCTGTTTCACTCCATCTTCCAACTCCCCCCCTCACTTATTCACTCCGGACCCACTGGCCACCTCACTGCTCCTTGACCCTGCCAGGCACACTCCCACTTCCGAGCACTTGGTTTGGAATGACCCCGATGTCTGCCAGGCTAATTCCTTTCATTTCTTTCACGTTTTTGCTCAAAGGTCACCTCTCAACGAGGGCTCTCCTGACCACTGCAGTGACCGTCCTTCCCAATCCCCCTCACTCTGCCCTATTGTTTTCCATAGGATTTATCACCTTTTGAACCATCGTGTGATTTACTTATCATATGTATTACCTGTCTCCCCCATGAGAAAATAGGCCTCATGCCCGTGAGGACTTTTGTTTCTTTTTTTTTTTTTTTTTTTTTTTGTGGTATGCGGGCCTTTCACTGTTGTGGCCTCTCCCGTTGCGGAGCACAGGCTCCGGACGCGCAGGCCCAGCGGCCATGGCTCACGGGCCCAGCCGCTCCGCGGCATGTGGGATCTTCCCGGACCGGGGCACGAACCTGTGTCCCCTGAACCGGCAGGCAGACTCTCAACCACTGCGCCACCAGGGAAGCCCGGGATTTTTGTTTTTGTTCACTGCTATATCCTTGGCACCTAGAACAGTCCTTGGCACATAGTAGGCCCTCAATAAATATTTGATGAATGAGTGACTTGATGATTTAGGGTAGATACCCTAACCAGTTCTGCCCAAACCCAGAGATCCCAGTCCAGGTACAGTCTCTCAAGACCCGTTCTCACTGGGTTCGACTTGACCTTGAGAATGTTCCCCAAACAGTGATGGGGCAATAGTGATTGGTCAGCCACCCCAGTGAAGGAGCCACACCTCTGATTCAGAGGCCCACCCAGTCTTACTGTGTGGTCTTAGAAATCAGAGGCAACATAAGATATGACGTTTCCTCCTCTCCCCTGCCTCGGGCTTCCTCCAGTAAAACAGAGAGAGACACACATGCTGAACAGGACTGCTGGGGTGGAGAAGTCCATGGCTTCCTTTACCTTTCCATCGATGGTCTTTTTGGAGAAGAGGTGGCCAAAGACTTGGAGTCCACAGAGTCTCTCCTGAAAGAAAAGAAACTGGAGATGAGATACTCTCGTAGGCTAGCATGAGTACTGGTCTAGAGAGCTCAGAGGCCGGAGAGAAGGCATCCTGGAGCCAGGCCTGCTGTGCTGAGGATGACGAAGCCCACCTGGGCCACAGCTGCCTGGGAGGGAGAGCTCCAGGAGGTGCTGGCTGGTCACCCTCACCTACCCTCCATCAAATGAAGTAATACGAGGGAAGGAAACCAAGATCTGCCAAGCACCTAATACGTGTCAGATATGTTACATGTGTTATGTCATGTGTTACTAATCATTAATAACTAATTCTCAGCAGGCCCTTCCTCCTTGCTGACAGGCAGGCCTTGGCTAGCTGGAATCGATGGATTGGAATTCCTGGGATTGTCATTTCTCACGAGGAGCTGGAGAAGATCAGCTTCAGACTCTCCTGTGGGCACCTTAAGAGGAGGAGAGAAGCACGTGGGCCTTGGAGCTAGAAGAGCTGGGTTTAAAGCGGCAAGTGAAAAAGCAGGATACAGGACTTTGCTGGTGGTCTAGTGGTTAAGACTCTGTGCTTCCGCGGTAGCAGGGCACGGGTTCGATCCCAGGTTGGGGAAGTTTCGCATGCCACACCAGTGCAGCCAAAAAGAAAAAGAAAAAAGCAGGGCACAAATTTAGATGCATACTATGTCTTAAGTCAGACAAGAAAAGCAATGCTTAGGAGGGGAAAAGATGAAAAGAAAATACATCCAAATGCTAACCATGGTTATATCAGGGTGATGGGATTAGAAGGGAAAAGTTTCCCCCCATTTTCCAAAATACATGTAGCTACAGTCTTTATATGGTAGAATGCATTTTCCCCTTTTTTTGGTTTTATCACTTTAATCTGCTTGTAAATTGTAACTCCCCATGTCATTTACCCAGCTCTCCTTTTTATTTTTTATTTTTAAATTTTTATTTATTTATTTATTTATTTATTTATGGCTGCATTGCGTCTTTGTTGCTGCATGTGGGCTTTCTCCAGTTGCAGTGAGCAGGGGCTACACTTCATTAGAGTGTGCAGGCTTCTCACTGCGGTGGCTTCTCTTGTTGCGGAGCACAGGCTCTAGGCACGCGAGCTTCAATAGCTGCGGCACCGGGCTCAGTAGTTGTGGCGCTCAGGCTCAGCAGTTGTGGCACATGGGCTCAGCTGCTCCGCGGCATGTGGGATCTTCCCAAACCAGGGCTCGAACCCGTGTCCCCTGCATTGGCAGGTGGATTCCCAACCACTGCACTACCAGGGAAGTCCCCCAGCTCTCCTTTTAATTCCAGCACAAGTATCATCTTCTAATAGACTATTTGTTTACTTATTTTATGCATTGTCCTAGCAGAATTTGGTGGGTTTTGTTCACTGTGGTGAACGCTGTCTCTGCTGAGCCCACATCATTCCTTGGGCACTCCTTCTCCCAAGTGCACTGGGGCCCAAGGACTTCCTCCTGCAAAATCCCCTGGGCCTCTGCCCCAGGGAGTTCTCCGTGCCAGCCAGCGCCAGCAGACCGGTGGGCAGGAAGTGCTGGGGAGTTAGCCCCAGGAGCAGCCCTCAACCAGACACGTGGAAATAGGTGGGCAAGTACCCCAGCTTCCTCGGCCCTCCAGAGGGTGAGTTGAGGTGTGTTATCCACTGCTCTCCAGCGGGATGTAAGCCCTGGTGACCCAGGGCAGTTACCTGCCCACGAACGTACCCTGTGCCAGTTCCCTTCCCTTCCCTGACTCACTTCCTCACTCCTCTGTCTGCATTTCCTGAAATCACTTCCCAAATAAGCCTCTTGCACTTGAATCTGTGTCTCAGGGTCTGCTTCTGGGAGGCCCAATCTAATATATTCAACTGACTTCTCCCAAGTGGATAGAACAGTGCCTGGCACAGAGTAGGTGCTCTATAAATGTTTGTTGCTGAATGCTATGAAGTCGAACAGTAAAGAAATATTTAAAAAAGTGGAAAAAGAAACCTGCCCAGAGGTAACAACTGTTAGGTTTAATGTCCTTCCTTCCAAATCTTTTTCTACACGCATACAAACATATATGACATTTATCATGCTAAAAAGGGAGGCAAAGACGTGACTTGTAATCCCAGCCCTGCCCCTGGGCAGGTCATGTTCTCTGAGCATCAGTTCCCTCATCTGTCAAATGGAGAGAAAAGGACCTATGTCTTGGGGCTGGCTGGGAAGAAGAATTTAGATCATTAACATCCCTACAGCAGTTCCCACCACAAAGCTGTCCTCAATACTCCATAATCCTAGGTATCTGACTTCTGGTCTTCCAGATTATGCAAGGTTCCTGCATGGATTTCCAGCTCCCATCTCATCCTCCAGGTGGTCCGGGAGACAGTGGGTGAGGAAGGTTCAGGGGCCAGCTCTAATATCCTGTGGACCAGACTCATCCAACTCTGGACCTTTGCCCCAGCTTAAACACAGGGAGAGGCAGCAGAAAGGGAGAGGGGCAGAGACCCTCCTTCACATGCCCCTCCAGTCCCACACGGGGCCCTGGGAGTTCCTCTGCGGGGTTCCTCCCCGAGTGCCCCATGGGGATGGACAGGTGCAGGCAGAGCCGGAAGCTGAAATTCATGCAGCGGGAGAAAGGAGGGAAGATGTGAGCCTCTCTCCACAACTCCCGAGACTCCCCATTTTCCGGCCCTTCCTCATTGCTTCTCCTTTCAGAACAAACCAGAAATATTCTGCAGTTTTTGCAAATGATCATTAGGAAAACTATTCAGGAACATGAGAAAATGCCTAGAATACACTAGGAAGATAAATGAACAGGGAGGTAATAGTTTGTAGATGCTGCCTACAGGAATTGGGAAATTATGTATGTAAGTAGATCAGGACTGGGAGGGAAGAGAAGAAAATGAAAGCTGTTTCATTTGTCAGAAGTGGCAAACTGTGAAGAAATATTTTTAATTCTTACTTGACATTTTACTAGTGTGGTTATACTGTTTATATAATAAATAATGATAATGAATTGTCATTAAGAAAACTAAAAAGAAAGGAAGTTCATCAACTGAGCTGCAATAGGACCCCTGCCCACTAGATTCTCCCAGCAGGGTGGGGGGACCACTGCCTGCTCAGCCGTGGTGACAGCTTCATCTCATAGCTCCAGCTGTGAAAAGTGAGCTGGCATTAACACTTCAATGCCCCAGGATGTTGTGTAAAATGCTGGTTACAACACAGTACATACAGTGAGGTCCCAATTTTATTAAGAAAATACAACTCTCTCTCTATATGTTCTTAAAAAAGATGAGAAAGATATACATCAAAATGTTAACAGTGTTATTTCTGTTATTTTCTTCTTGTGTTTGACTTTATAAACTGTTTATAAAAATGTGATTCACCCTTGAAATAAATAAATATATTATGTGAAAATGCTACAAAATAGAATGTAGAGTTTAATTCCATTTTATTAATACAATAAGTATTTCATGGGTAAATGCATAGGAAAAATTCTAGAAGGATATTTATGTATGTGTATGTATACACACACACACACACACACACACACACACACGCACATACACTTTATATATAGTGAGATAATGACGCTTAGGCCATAATACCGAGTCTCAGAGTCTAAGGGTGTGTGTAAGTGATTAATTTCAGCCCAGAATTTGGCTTTCTGCTTTCCAACCGTCTCCTTGCCATTACCTATTGTCCTTGTAGGCCTTTAAAGGAAATCCCTTTGCTGATCATTCAGTGGGATTTGGAGACAGAGCAAAAGGAAACACCTGTGTTCAGGCTGCCATCTGTTCCCAGACGTCTGCACTCGCTATTCTACAGATTAGTCCCGTATCCCATTTGGTCTCCTCAGCCTCTGTCTTTCAACTACATCTCACAACATCCTGAGGCTTCATTTGCTAAGGTGCTCAGAACCAAACAGTTGCTCCAGACATGGCCAGACCAGCCAGAATATGAATTTTCCACAGGGGACTGCAATGGTACAGCCGGGCCTAGCAGTATTCAATAAATGCTCACTCCATGCTGGGCATGGTGGCTCACAGGATCCCTGGCAGCCAACCTTCTAACCCATTTGGGAAAACCAAACACACCGTGTGAAAAGTTAAATGCCAATCAGGATTTCTCCAAGTGGGATACAATTGCAAAATTAGTAAAATGAAAGGAATAGAACATACAAAAGATTACACAATCTTTTGACAAGTACTGCATTTTAAAAAGCAGACTATAAAATTGATGATGATTATAGAAAACAAAGAGAAAATAGAAAGAAAAAACATATAACAAAATATTAATAGTGATTGTTTTGGGGTGGTGGGGATGTGAGTGATTTTTTTTCCTACTTTTTAATATTTATTTATTAAAATGTATTTTATTTATTTATTTTTGGCTGCATTGGGTCTTCGCTGACGCATGCAGGCTTTCTCTAGTTGCTGCGAGCAGGGGCTATTCTTTGTTGCGGTGTGTGGGCTTCTCATTGCAGTGGCTTCTCTTGCTGCAGAGCATGGGCTCTAGGCACATGGGCTTCAGTAGCTGTGGTGCGCAGGCTCAGTAGTTGTGGCTTGCGGGCTCTAGAGCGCAGACTCAGTAGTTGTGGTGCACGGGCTTAGTTGCTCCAACATCATGTGGGATCTTCCCGGACCAGGGCTCGAACCTGTGTCCCCTGCATTGGCAGGCGGATTCTTAACCACTACGCCACCAGGAAGGCCCTAAAAGTACTGTTGTTCTGATTTCAAAAGCAATACAGAATCATTGTGAAAAAAACAATGCAGATGAAAAAATTTTATTGTAAAACATAGAATATGAAGCTCTTCTTAATTACAATCACACAGATACAGTTTTTTTTTTTTTTTTTTTTTTTTTTTTTTGCGGTAGGCGGGCCTCTCACTGTTGTGGCCTCTCCCCTTGCGGAGCACAGGCTCCGGAGCACAGGCTCAGTGGCCATGGCTCACGGGCCCAGCCGCTCCTGCGGCATGTGGGATCTTCCCAGACCGGGGCACGAACCCGTGTCCCCTGCATCGGCAGGCGGACTCTCAACCACTGCGCCACCAGGGAAGCCCTACAGTTTTGTTTTTTAAAGAAGTTTCATTATTTTTTCTCATTTCAAAATTGGTACATATTTATTGGGAAAATATTAGGAATACAGAAATTTGCAAAAAGAAGAAGAGGGACTTCCCTGGTGGTCCAGTGGTAAAGAATCTGCCTTACAATGCAGGGGGCATGGGTTCAATCCCTGGTCAGGGAACTAAGATCCCACATGCCGCGGGGCAACTAAGCCTGCGTGCCACAACTACTGAGCTCGTGCGCCTCAACTAGAGCCCGTGTGCCGCAAACTACAGAGCCCACACACCCTGGAGCCTGAGTGCCACAACTAGAGAGAGAAAACCCGCACGCCACAACTAGAGACAAGCCCGCGCACCGCAATGAAGAGCCTGCGCACCGCGACGAAAGATCCCGCATGCCTCAACGAAGATCCCGCATACCGCAGCTAAGACCCGATGCAGCCAAAAATAAATAATAAATAAATAAAAATAAATCTTAAAAAAAAAAAAAGAAGACGAAGAAAAAAAAGGAAAAAAACCTCTCAATCTTACCGCCCAGAAATAATCACTATTACCATCCTGGTGTATATCCTTCATGTCTTTTTTCCTATGCATGTACATAAAATTCACTTATTTAATTTTTATAAAAATGGAATCATACTATATGGTACACTATATAGTACACAGCTTCACTTAATACTTAGTGAATATTTTTCCACGTCATTAAATATTCTTCCATTCTCTCCATGGGGGCCCTATTGACATTTTGAACATAATAAATGGTTCTTTGGTGTGTAGGACTATTCTGTGCATTGCAGGAAGAGTAGCATGGAGCATCTCCTCTGCCCCACAGTTATTTTTACAACTAAAAATGGGAGTAGTGTGGTGGAGGTATATCTCCCTCCTGGTCAAGAAACACTCCTCTTATAGCATCATTTCCTAAAAACACTTATTTCATAGAATTATAATAAACATTCATTTAAACAGCGTTCAGAGGAAAAAATGTTTCAGAAATGTCAGCTGAAAAATGTTACACACAGAACATAACATCTGTATGTTTAATCTGATTAATTCCTTAAAATGAATTCCTTGTAGTGGATATATTTGGCAAAAAAGGCATGTACATTAAAAATGTTGGTATATCACGATACTATCTGTATTATCTAGTACCATCAGGTACCATTCAGTGTTATCTAGTCTCACCCCCTTATCTATTAGATGACCCCCTCCCTAAGGAATGAAGTGATCTTTCTAGTCACACAGGGAATAGGTAGGACTTACTAATCCATCCATGAAGGCTTTTATCTACTGTCATGGATAAGGCATTTGGGTCTATCAGAAAGTCATGCATTTTGGGGGATCCTGGCTGCGGTGGGCAGAGGGGAACGGGCACGGTGTTGAGACCTCAGCCGAGGTCTGGGGGCCTGACAAAGATGGGGATCCCACTCTGTCACATCAAGGCTGTGTGATCTTGGGAAAGGCCCTGCTCCCCAACCTTCAGCTTCCGGTCGCAAATTGGCAATTTGAACAAAGAGCCAACAAAACACTTTTCCTTCTCTGTGGACAAGTAAGTTCCTAGCCCCATTTACCTGGAACCCTGACAAAGGTGGAACGTCAGCTGTACTACTAGGCAGCGTTGCTTCTAGTGCAAATGAGTACTGATTGGTGAACTGTGTCTAGACAGGAAGGGCTACGAAAGAACTATAAAGGATTAGTGGAAAACCATGGCTTTTGGGCTACCCTGAGTGCAGTGGTCATTGCTCTTGTAACTGGTCATTGCCTTTGCTGGGATCCTGGAAGCTTTGTCTATGGGACTGTTATAAGATTTAGGATGTGGGGCTTCTAAGTCAGGGGGTTCCCAACCATTGTGGTCTCATTCTCTGCGCCTGAGAATGTCACCTGGGTGGGCCAGAGAATAGCTCTGGACGCGGCTGGTCCCCTATGAGAACTCTTGGTGATGAGAAACACCTGAGGCTACCCTGCTGGCACAGTGCGTCTCCTGTCCCTGAATCCTTCTAGGCAAAGCCTGTGTCAGGGATGGCCTGTTTGGGTCTTGTGAGTCTGTCTGGTTGAGCCAAGAAGACCCCCAGAGGGGGCACTGTAGGAGATAATAACAATAGCCACCTCCTAGTGTGTGAGGATTAAATGAAGTTATATAAACAGAGGTGTTGCCATAGGATGTGACAAGTGTCAGCTCCCTTCTCTCCATCCCAGAAAAAATACCTGTCTTTGGGCTCTTCCACTCGTTTTTTCCTTGGTGGAGAAAGGCTTGTCTCTGGCTTCCAATCTGAACAGTCAAGCCCTTTATCCTTCTTCTTTGCTTTCACTCTTTCTTCTCCTTTTTCTCCTTTGGGGGGGGCTGGGGAGCGTAAAAACAAAATGGTGACATTGTTCCTTAACTCTCTGTCTCAGCCCAACCCAGGACATGGGGAGGAAGGAGCAAAGGTCAGGGACTGAGATAGCCTCCCCCTCCCCCAACAAATACCTGTTTAGAAGCAAGCGCATATCCAATATGCACATGTGTGTGCAAACCGAAGCTCACACATGGGGACAGGAAGACCTTTGCACACACCTATGCACATATTCATATCAATGTGTATATACAGATATGTACAAACACACAAGCACACAGATATATATGCATAGGAACATGTACAGGAAAACCCACCCATCTACAAATCTCCCACTTGTTTAGACAAGCACTGGCAGTCCCACTAGAGGCCATCTGTCACTTATTAAGTCATTCAACAACCATACACTGAGTGCCTGTGATAAGCCGGGCACCATCCACCCAGGTGCTGGGAGGAAAACTTGGCCCAAGCGACCCTGCCCCTCTCACCCAGCAGCTGCTTCCAGTTTCTGATGAGGACTTTGGCCAAGGACACCACCTCCTTGTCAGAGCAGTGCTTGCGGACCCCATTCACGGCAACTCCAATCCTGGTGGTCTGCAAAGCAAGAGGGTTAGTGGCCGGTCTGGGAATTAGGACCCACTGGACTGGCTGCCTTCATTGGCAAGACCTGCCCCAGCTCAATCACCCCCTTCCCCTGGCCCAGCCTCTCCCGAGTCCCAGCCTGGACCTGTGGCTGAGGTAGTAACCCTGACCTTATAACCGAGGCCCTGACCTGCTGTCCTGAGTGAGGTCAGTGCCCAAGGCCCAGCGCCCTGCAGGGATGGGTAACTGTGGCTCTGGTGAAAAGCTGGAGCAGTGGTGGTGGGTCTGGCTGATGACCAGGACTCCTCCCCATTCTCTGCCCCCTGGTGTCTTTGAGTTCAAATTTCAGCTTAAGACACAGCTCTGGCTACTACAGCTTGGGTATGTGCTAATTTTTCAGGGCCAAGAGCTTCTGGTAAAGTTTGGGGGCTACATGGGTAACACATGGAGGATCCAAAAATTGGGGGTTTGGGCTTCCCTGGTGGCACAGTGGTTGAGAGTCCGCCTGCCGATGCAGGGGACACGGGTTCGTGCCCCGGTCCGGGAAGATCCCACATGCCGTGGAGCGGCTGGGCCCGTGAGCCATGGCCGCTGAGCCTGCGCGTCCGGAGCCTGTGCTCCGCAACGGGAGAGGCCACAACAGTGAGAGGCCCGCGTACCGCAAAAAAAAAAAAAAAAAAAATGGGGGGCTTTTCCCTCTCCCTGAGTCACTGGCCTCTTGGATCCCACAGGCCCAGGGCCTTGGGAATTGGGGTACACAAGGAAAGCAAGTCAGTCTTTCCCCCAGACCCAGAGGGCCCCGAGGGCTTAGAAGCTACCCTGCCATCATCTAAAGGCCTGGGTTCCCACCCCCAGAGTACCTCAAGATCCCATCCTGCTGCCTTCCCTTCAGAAATTCCTCCCAGACCCCATCCTTGGAGGGCTCCCCCTAAAGGGTCTTTCCCTGCCCCACAAAGTCACCCTCCACTCCAGGCACTGCCCATCCCCACACACCTGGAGTAGCTGGATGGACATCTGCCAGCTGTTCAGCTTCTTCAGAAGGTCAAGGGCCCCTTCCTGTGGGAGGCCACAAGGTGAGGGCTGAGGCCCGTGGGGTCTGCCCCAGGCCCCTCTCTGACCATTGTGTGGTCTCAGTGGGAAGGAGGGTGGCAGAAGGTAGGGAGGAGACTCTTCCAGTGACAGGATGCAGGCAGCCAAGTGGTCAAAGAACAGAAGGAGGAGAGAAGGAAAAGCTTCTGCCCCAAACCAGCTCTCTAACTTCACCTCCCACCACCCTGGGTGGTGGGTTCAAGCCCCTCTGAGCCAGGGTCCAGCCCTACCCACTCACCCTGACCCCCAGCCATTGGTTCTGCTGTTCCTTCCACTGGGCATGCTCTTCCCTTCCCCATCTCTTCCTCTGAATTTAATTGCTTCATGGCTTATTGCTTCCGCTTTTATGTCTGTATCTGCCTCCCCTCACTTCCCAACTGGGAACGTCTGTAGGTTGAGGACTGTGGCTTTTTCTAAACAGCTTTATAGAGGTATAACTGACATACAATAAAACGCACATGTTGTAGGCTACAATGTGATGAGTTTTGACACACATATACTCCCCTGAAACCATCACCACAGTCAAGATAAGGACATAGTCAGCATCCCCGACATTTTCCTTGTGCCCCTTTGTTATACATCCCTCGCTGCACCCCCAACCCCTCTAGATGAGCTTGCATTTTTAAGGATTTTATAGAAAGTGACTGTAATGGAATTTCGCACCTGCCTCCTTTCACTCAGTGTAATCATTTTGAGATTCATGCACGTTGTTGCACAGATCCACAGTTCCTTTTTATTTCTGAGTTGTTTGCCATTGCATGTATATACCACAATTTGTTTATCCATTCACCTGTTAATGGTACTGTTAGGTAGTTTCCAGTTTGCAGCAATTACAAATAAAGCTGCTGGGAACGTTCATGTACAAGTGTTTGTGTGGACATGTACTTTCTTTTCTCTCCGGTGAAGAGGACTGTTTAATCTCTGAGACCTCTGGGGTCAGCATACCGAACTCATCACTCAGGGAGCATCTCCCTGAGTGAATGAATAAAGCAGAAAGCAGAAGGCAGAGTGGGAGAGTGGGAGGGGAAGAAAGGAGACTCGGATGTGAAAAGCTGTTGGCTGCCAGGCCCTGAACAACCCCTGACCCATTTCAGCCTTCTCTTTCTTTCCACCCACTTCCTAGAAGCCAGCCTCGGTCTCCAGTCCTGAGATGGGTTCCCTGGGGAGCACCAGCTGACTGTGGTCTGTATGCCCCGAGTCTTGGTCCCACTGTGCACTGCCAGCCACCAAGCCCCTCCGTATTAGTCTTCCTGGGCCACATCCCAAGAGCTGCCCTCTGTCAGTCCTCAGCCTCCCTTAGAACTTGGGTTCATAGTCTGTTTCCCAAGGTGTGACCTGTGGATGTGTATGCATGTGAACTTGTGGGCACATAAGCCTGCATGTATCACTAATTAAAGGCTTATTATCTGCTGGACACGATTCTAAGTATTTTACATACATTATCTCTTCTAACTCTCTCAATGACCCCATGAGGTAGGTCCTATTACTATTCCCATTTTTACAGAAACATTATCCCATTTTCAGAGAAGAGAAATAGGAACTGAGCTGGGATTCAAACTTAGGCCCTTTGGGTTCGACCCAATATACAACCATATAGGTAGGTATGGACATAAGTCTGGCTAGACGTGTGCAATCATGAAATATCAACATGGGTAAGTGCAGTGGTATGTTGGTCAATGTTTAACAACAAGTTCTCAAAGGAAAAAAATTGATTTGTAGTGTTTGCCCATTTCTGTGGTGTCAATACTCCTCCCATGGCCAATGTCAAGATACCAATATGTTGTGACTGACCTGAAGGAGGTATTGGGAAGAGATGTGTGATGCGAAACCATATTGATATAACAGAAGTAAATAACCTCCAGACCACAGATGACAGTAAAATGCAATAAAATAATAAAGAAGTGATGATTTTGGAGTATTTATGACCTTTGTTTTTAATATAATTTATTTAATGTAAGCATATAATTTAATGTTAAAAATAATGGCTGTATTTAAAACTGGCTTGCAAAATTGCTGAAAGTTCAACAGTGTTAAGCCAGTTCCGGCTCACCACTGGGCGTGTGCCTCTGCATGTCACACTGTATAACTGGGTCATGTTGGAGAACAGCCATGAGCCTGGGTTGTAGCTGGACTCACAAAGCCTTGTGCAAATGTTGCCAGCTGTGTCTCTCTGCATGCACGAATGGGATGTGCAGCCAGCAGTACCTCTGGTCCAGGTAGGGAGCTGCTGTGTGTATGCTGCTCGAAGCATAATGTGTTTGTCTTTGAGAGATGATGGCCGTGTCATAATATGTCTGAACATGTAAGTGTGGCTGTCTGCTAAGTTTGTAGATTTGCATGTCGGGGTGTAGCTTATTGCGTGTATGCACACGTGTAGGCATGTGTGTAGTTGTCTTTGTGTATCCTTCTGCAAATATAATGGTCAGTGTGTCAGTCATGTCAGCGTCAGTAACCACGTCTTTTACGTAGTTATGTTCATAGTTGCTTGTTTAGCTATATTGTGTGTGGCTGCATGTATGTAGTTATGTTTGTTGTGTGTGATCATAAGGATGTTTGGCTGTAAGTCTGAAGCTGTTACAGTTGCTGCGTGCTCCCGGCATCTGACAAAAGCTCTAAGTTGCTGGGACTTCAGTAATTGGCAGTAAACCCTGGGCCTGAGCTGCAACGTGGAAGATCCGTCTTATTACAGGAAGTGTGTCCTCCTCTCCCTAACCACCACTGGGCGGGCCCACTTTCGCTCCCAGAGCAGGCCCCACCTTTCTAGGTCACATGCCCAGAGCTCTGTGCCCACCCAGATGCTGCCAAGAACCCAGGCGCAGACGTGGCTGCAGACTGGCTCTGTGCTACAGGGACCCTGAGGCCGGACTTGCATCTTTCCTGGAGAAAGCTCTGGGTACTTCCACAGGAATCCTCGCCAAGGGACACCATTTCCTCTTCCCATTTCACAGAAGAGGAAATCGAGGCCAGAGAGGGAAAGTAGAGTGGTGGGTCTAGGTCCATAAAAGGAGTGAGGGGAGGCCAGGGCAGGTCCCTTCCTCCTCAGCCAAGCTGCCTTTCTCAGGTTCCCTAAGCTGCCCCCGCACCCCTCACCCAGAGGCCCAGAATCTCCTGGCCCTGGGGTCAGCAAGGGGCAGGGCTGGGATAACCTGTCTACTTGAGTTGGAGTTTGGTTCAGGAGCCCCGGGCTGGGCTCTGCCGCCCCCAGTTGAGCCTGATGACTTGAGGCTCAGTTTCACTGACTTTGGAGCATCCTGGAATGGGGGCTCCCAACACTCTGCAGGTTTCTGTGTTTCCTCTGGCTGTGCAAAAGCAGGAGTCACTCTCTAAGCCTTCCCAAGCACCAGTCCAGGTCTTCCTAAGGGTTTCACAGCTCTTCCACCCTCACCACCACCAGCAGAGACAAAAATCCAGTGACATTCCTTCCCAGGAGGTATGTAATCTCATCTTCTTACAGATGAAGAAACTGAGGCTCTGGTCTTTGTATGGACACCAACTCATTACTGCCCATGTCTACTGGAGAGCTCCCTGACACTCCATGGATCCAGCGACCTCTCCCTCTTCCCTGCTCTAAAACCACCCTTAGGGTCCATCCCTCTCTCAAGCTCCTAGGATTACAGAATGTGCTGGAAACTCAGGTCCTGCTCCAGCACATGCCTACAGATGGTGGGAGGAGGAGGGCTCTGGGACAGGGCAAAGTGAGGGACCTGCCTGCTGGCCTACCTCCTCTCTCTTCCCTTTCCTGGTGAGCTCCAGCCCTCCCCGTCCCAAGGCCAAGTTTGCTTGTCTAGGCAACAGGGCGGCAGCCAACTTGAGGCAAAGATCACAGGGAGGATCAAACATTAACTTCAAGTCTGCCCGCGCTAAGGGCTCCTGGCACTGAGCGCTCAGGGATCCGCAGGTGAGGCCTCCATCCCTGATTCCCTGCAACCTCCGGGGCCCCCTCTCCCCCCAGCCTCCTCTGCGTCGCAGCCCAGGCCTACAGCCGGTCCCCCTTCCCCCGCCCCGCGGGCCCCATGGGCGCAGCGGCTGCCCGACACCTGTTCGGCCCCCGCCCTCCTGGGCCCCAACCCTCGGCCAAGGAAAGGGAGAGTTGCAAACAGAGCAGCTCCTGGAGCCTCAAGCTGTGGGGTTGCGGGATCCGAGGCCCTTCGCTTTTCTCCGCCAGATCCACTCCCGGGGTGCGGGGTAGACGCGGCTCAGCACCCCTCATCAGTTCAAGTTTCTTTGCCCCTTCTCGGGTCACCCAGGATTTTGTTTTCCCCCGTCTCCGGCTCCCCCGTCCCGCAGTCGCCGCCGCTCCCCGGGCTTTGCACATGCCGAGTCCCGGGGCTTCGAAAGTCCTTTTCCAGCTGCCGGTCTCTTCACTCTCTTTCCCGGGCCCTGCACAAGCTACCCAGGGGCCCCAACCCTGCACGTCCAGGCGTACGTGCACAAGCCCAGTCTTTGGGGCCGGCACGGTCCACCCCGGAGCCCCGGGCCGTGCACACGCCCACCCCGAGGTGCCAGCAGTCCCCAAGGGGCTCTGAGCCCTGCCCCGGCCGTGCCTCCCTCCGGTCCCCGAGTCCCGCACGCGCCTTCCGGGCGCCCAGCCAGCACGGGCCCCCGGGACTCCCGGGCTCGCACGCGCCGCGCCTCCCGGGGGCTGGGGCTGTGGGCCGAACTCTGCAGCCTCACCGTGTTCTTCCTGGCCACCATCTTCTCCAGCTTCTTGGCGATCCTCAGCAGCTCCTCTTCCTGGCCCATGTTGGCCCGCGACGCCCGGCGGGACGAGGGGCGCAGGGGCGGCAGCCGGGTTTCGGGTGCCGGAGGCGCAAAGGCTGAGGGCGCGCAAGCCGCGCGGGCCCCAGACGTACCCGACACACACGCCCGGCGGGGGCGGGGCTCTCCCCCCACACCCCCTCGGCCGCCTGCCTCCCGACAGTGGGGGAGGGGTGGCGTGCACTAAATATAGACTTCAAGGACTCGCCGGGGCAAAGATTGCCCGCGCCCGCCAGTCGGGCCACCCGAGAGAGGGACGAGGCTGCGAGAGCGGGCCCTCCACCTCGGGCCGGTCCTGGGGCGCCGGGAGCTGAAGGGAGATTTGGGAAGGAGGGCTCTCTGGCGAATGCGGAGGCCGTCGTCCCTGGCCACAAGAGGCTGTTGCGGCGAGGAGGGCACCCGAGGGTGCCCCGGGAGCTTCCAGAAGAGTTCTGGGCTCCCGTGTCTCTGCACCGTTGCAGCTCAAAGCCGGCGGACCTAGTTCATGCCTATGCCCAAGTGGAGGCAGTTCGGTACGCTTGAATCACATTATTTTGCATGATCATTAAATCCAATTCTGTCCTACCCTGTGCTCACTATTCGTGCACACGCGTGCATCCAGGCCCACTGTTGCCCTCAGTTTTGTTTCTTACAGTGACGTTTTGCATTTCTAACAAGCTCCCGAGTGCTGCTGGCCCCACGACTACACTTTGAGTAGTGAGGGCTTGGGAAATTCTTAAGCGCACCAGACTTTGAGAAATCCGTGTCCAGGTGCATGTGCCCTTTATTTAGTCGGGGTCAGGACACTGCCTCCCCAATGGGATTGGATCTGGAAGGGAAGAAACAGAATCATGCCTCCACAGCTGTGCACACATCGGTGTTCCTGTGGAAGGACCTTCCAAGTGTCCCCAGCAGACCCAGATCCCTTCCTAAACGGGAGTTTAATTGATAGAAAATGACCTATGTGTGTGTGGAGTGTGTGTGTGGGTGCTTATGGGCCTGGAAGGGAGGCATGAAAAATGGTCCGCAGTGTGTGGGGATGGGAAGTTGTGGCTTGGAGTGTTCAATGAAATCTCCAGACTTTCCTGAGAGAACCTTAGAGAACCTCATCCTCCATCACAGGGTTGACTCACCTGGCTTCTGATGACAAATTGAAATTAACATAGAGTGATCACAGTTAAGGCATACAAAAATGGAGTCCGGTAGCAGTTGAGGATCTGGTTTCAGACACATCTCTGCATCACTGAAAACCTGAACTTTCTTTGGGCTGTACCAGATCCATGGACATCACCAGAGTACTCAGAACAACACTTGCCAGCTGCAAACATTATGGTCTCAAGGTCTCCCCTTGTAATTATGCAACCATTTCGGACCCCAACCAATCCTTATTTAATAAGCGCCTTTACTTCTGGCCAGCTCCAATTGTAATTCTTGATAAACAACTCCTGTAACTAACTGTAACCTTGCGGTTTCTGCCTTTATAAGCCTCCCCATTTTGTAGTCCTGCAGAACACGATTGAAACTTTTCTTTTTATATATAAATATATATATTTATTTTATTTTATTTATTTATTTTTGGCCCCCTTGGGTCTTTGTTGCTGCGGGCGGGCTCTCTCTAGTTCTGGCGAGCGGAGGCTACTCTTGTGGTGGTTTCTCCTGTTGCGGAGAGCAGATTCTTAACCTCTGCACCACCAGGGAAGCCCTGAAGCGCTTCTTGAATCTGTGTCTCCAGGAGTGCAGTGCTAACAAACCCCAAATAAGCACCTTGTTTTTCAATCAGGTCTCCATTTCTAAAATTTTGGTTAAATCTTCTAACTGTGCTGGAACCAAGGTAGGAAGGGGTGGGTTTCTCATTCATTCAACAGATACGTATCAAATGTCCAAGCAATGAATAAGACAGTCCCAGCAAGCTTGAGACTCAGTCTATGGGTAAGAAAAACCTTAAACAAATACAGACACCATCAATTCTGTGTTATCACAACTGGGGTGAGGGTCAGGAAGAAGTAGAGGATAACTTGCAGACATCTGAGGGGACTTGCACCATTTGGGGTGTCATGTTCTCTGAAGAAATGAAGTTTAAACTTTGGGTGGAAGTGCTGAGTGGGACTTGGGAGGAGGAAGAGGAGAGTGTTAAAGTAAGAGGAGGGGCTTCCCTGGTGGTGCAGTGGTTGGGAGATTGCCTGCCGATGCAGGGGACATGGGTTCGAGCCCTGGTCTGGGAAGATCCCACATGCCATGGAGCAACTGGCCCCGTGAGCCACAATTACTGAGCCTGCGTGTCTGGAGCCTGTGCTCCGCAACGAGAGAGGCCGCGATAGTGAGAGGCCCGCGCACCGTGATGAGGAGTGGACCCCACTTGCCGCAACTAGAGAAAGCCCTCGCACAGAAACGAAGACCCAACATAGCCATAAATAAATAAATAAAAATTTTAAAAAAAGCTTTAAAAAATAAATAAATAAAGAGGAGAAGAAACATTTATACATATATTTATTGAGCACCTACTAGGTGCCAGAACTTTTAGCCCTGAGCATCCTGAGAGGTACAAATCAGTCCTCCTGGAGTTCCGAATGTGCAAAGCTTGGGGAAGGGAGGGTGCTTCACGTGTCGGGGCTTGAAGGAAAAACTGGTGTGGCTACAGCACAGCGATGAGATGAGAGGGGTGTTCGGAGGGGAGGGGCAGAGAGTCGGAGGTGGGTGGGGCCTGACCATGAAAAGCGCTGTAGGCCACTTTTAGGAGGTTAGACTAAAACTTCTTGGCCAACCCCCAAGCAAGCCCCTCTGGGTTGAAGAGACAGCTGTCTGCAATTACTTAGGATTGCCTTTTAGAAAAAGCAGATTTGAGTTTCCTCAAACTTCCACCCAGCTCCCACTGTGAGTTGAGTGACATCAAAAGAAGACAAGACTTTAGGGCTTGAAGGACCCTAAGAAAACATCAAGTCCAACCCTTTCTTTGTACAGATTGGAAGACTGAGGTCCAGTGAGGCCCAGGATTGCACTGCTCAACCGTATCAGACACGTCAATACCCTCTACATCCCCTCTGCCTACCCATCCACCTTGGAGGTCACCAGCAGGCAATTCCTGGACACACCTCTGACAGCTTCCTGCATGTCTCTGACTGAGGGCTTCAGGGCAGCCTGGAAGTAGAGAATTAGGAATTGACACCCCCAGAAAGGACCCTTGAACCAGCGAGAGACCAGAGTTGGTAGTAAATACACCAATTTCTTCACTCCTGATGGGATAACTTGATGGCACGTTCCTTTTTTTTCACATCCCTACTACCCACTGTGGGATCACCTCACAAATAAGCAGGGACTGTGGCAGAGTTAAATTGCAGGTCTCCAGACTCCTAGTCCAGTGCTCTTTCCTCACACCAGGGTTTCTCAACCTCGGCACTATTACCATTTTGGACTGGATAATTCATTGTTCCCAGGGGCTGGCCTGTGTATTGAAGAATGTTTAGCAGCATCCCTGAACTCTAGCCACTAGATGCCAGCAGCACCCTCCAGTTGGGAACAATAAAAAATGTGTCTTCCTTGTCAAATGTCCCCTGGGGGAAAATCACCCCTGGTTGCAAACCACTGCTGTACACCAAGCTGTCCCTCTTAGGAGGTCTAGAGAAAGAATTTCAAGCCCTAAGAATCCCTCCCCTTCCCGATGGTTCTTCAGAGAACATAAATGAAACCACTGAAATTTACTCTGAAAAATCTTTTATTAGAGATCAGTGAAATAACAAGACACTGGGGGCTCTGAAAACAACTTCGCTCCTGTGGGATCACAGACCTGTCAGGTCTCCAGGGTAAACAGCGCAGCCTCCCGGACCAGGCTGCTGCACTGGCCATTGGCATCCTCTGGCCTCCCGTTTGTCCTGGTCCATCCCTGCCAGGGCCCAGCGCCCAGTGCCTATAAAGCTGACCTGTTAGAGACTGATGAGGGCTTAGGTTTTCCAATATGGGCCTGAAAGCGACGGTGGAATTTCTGGCGCTGGGAAGTAGAACCTTTAAGTCTCCACCCTCCATTTCTCTCACTCTCCTTTCTCCTTTCTTGGCCCTTTCTTCCCCCGAGACTGGAAGGTTCCTGAGTTGACTGACAGAAAGAGGAGAGAAGTGAGGATAATCATCCCAGACTATTCCTTTCATTCTTGCTAAATCAAGGAGAGTAAGCAAATGGGGGTGAATCCTCCTCTACTTCCTGGCTGGGAATCTATTATAACAGAGGTCCCCAGCAAGGCTGTGCTGTCCATCAAAAGGAGTGATATTCAGAATATTTATTTAACAGCCAGTACAGCATGGGCACTGAGAAACCAGAATGGATACAGGCTGTAGACAACTGCAGTGCTATTCAGGTGTAAGCCAGCTGATGGTCAGTCTGCCCCTAAGCCCAGAACCATCCTCTGGAATCTAGCCCTGCCCATTTCCAAACCTAATTCGTGGGACTGGCTGCCCAGAAAAGGACCACATCTGTAGGACCTTTGTCTTATTCCTATGACATCTGCAGTGCCTAGCACAGGAATGGATAAAGAGCCAGAACTCAGTCAAAGAATACTAGGCTAATGAATGGCTGAGAAGACAGTCCTAGTCTGGCAGAATCCCTGGCCTGCAGAATGATGAAGGCAGGTTAGAGCCCCCCAGACTGATGGAAGAAACACAGTCCTGGTCTGATGAGTGATTGAAGGCTCTGCAGTTGGAGCTGGGTCAGGAGCACTTGGGTCCAGCCATAGGGCTCCCTGGTCCCTGGCAGGTATGAGATGGAGACAAACCGCCATCAGCCCTAACATGGAGGGGCCCAGTGTCCTTGGCAGGGGCATGGGCCCATGTCAGGGAGGAAGGCCAGCCACAGAGGCACAAGGGACAGAGACAGCAAGACCCCAGAGCATAAACACCTCAGCTCCCCAGTCTTGTGGGCTCAAGTCCTAGCTCTGAATGCTGGCGTCCAGCATGGGGGTGGTTCAGGCACGCAAGGGCTAGTAAGGAGCTAGTCTTGCAAAAGCTGCACAGAACTTGCTGGGAGAACCCCAGTCCTTGAACCGTCTCCTTCAGTGAAGCCAACCTGGAAAGAGAAGGATCAAAATTGACATTTCTTAAGCACCTGTTATATACCAGCTGTTTATCTCACTCAGTTTCAAAAGGTCCTATTGTGGGAACATGAAATTATCCCTATTTTACAGATGAAGCTGAAGCTTGAAGAAGTGAAGCCACTTTTCCAAGACCTCCACGCTTCCAAGCCCAGGCTCTTATTATCACATATGTCTCAACAACAGGCATCAACTAAATGCTAGGTGATGGACACCTGGTTGTAGACACACATTTGTGTCTGGTGCCTGACTCTGATAGACTGAGGATGATGATTCCCTAGAGAGACCCAGCTCCTTCCATCCCCTACTCTCAACACAGACAACCAACGCCAACCCCGACAAATCCCCAGGGGAACCATGAACAGAGATGGCTTCCTTCTCGGCACAACTGCCTCTGTCCTATGCCCACTCCCAGGCTCCTCATCTAAATATGTATGATTGTGCGAGACTCTGTGATTCAGCAGGGAGAAGCTGGATTAAGGATGACAGCTCTTGCCTTGTCCCTGTCACATCCCTCTATGCCTGGAAGTTTCAGTGGATTCCAGGAGACTCCTGTACAAGGGGAGAGCTGTGCAAACCAATGGCTGATACACGGCCACCCTAATCCTTCCTCGTCTGCAGGGAGCGCTTCCTTCTCTGAGCCACCAGCCTGGCTGACACAGCTTTGCTCACCCTCCTTTAGGGAACAGTCAGAGCTTGGGCCTTGTCACCTCTGCCGCCTCTCAAGGCCTGGGCTCACCCCAGCTGCACCCATCCTGGACTGGGGAAGGAGGAGCACCAGGACAGGGACTGGGCAAATGATGGCTGCCCCCAGTCCTGGAGAGAGGTCTGCCGCCCTAATACACTTACTCTTGACCAGCTCTGCCTCCCACGTACCCTATCACCGCCCTTCAAACCACAGTCCCGGAGTCTTACCGGCATGTTCCTTCTGGGGAGAGGCTGCCGGGCTGAAGGACAGTCCTCCAGGCTCCGGCCCCCCCGCCGATAGGAGCGAGTGCTCTCAGAGCTGGAAGACAGGGAAAGGCCAAGGTGACCCCTGCACCCAGAGAGCCCCTTAGAGTAGGGGAAAGGGCTCAGGGATAGAGCAAGGCTGGGGACTTGGACTGGGTGGGTAGAGAGTTCACGAGGCCCCCAGGCTGGGTGCATCACAGGCCCCAGAGGCCCGGAACTGACCTCCACACTGAAAATTTCACCATATCTATTCCCCAAACTCCAAACTGAAAGGGTTTGCAAGGAAGAGAGGACTGGATCCTGGGCTGGAGGTGGGGACAGAGTGAAAACCCCACTGCGAACCTCTAGAACAAGCCACAGTTGGCACTAGGCCTTTGCTCTTCCAGCTTCAGCAGTCTGAGCCCCAGACCCCTCCCCAGCTCTCCAGGCCAGATGCAGGAGCAGGTGTGTGAAGGGGGAAGGGGTCCAATCACCCTCCACTTAAGGTCTAGCATTTCTGCATTGTTCATGGGCCTCAGCGCTGGAAGGTATCCCAGGCCTCAGGCAGGCACCGTTTAGAGGTAGCGAAGTAAATGGATGCTCAGAGAGGTCAGGAGACCTGCTGAGACTACACAGTTGGGCTTTCACCAACCTGAACCTGACAGGGGGATACATCTCTGAAGGGGTGGTTCCAGATGTCAGGCTGGGTCGGGAGGGGCCCGGGGGCTCCCAAAGGCCCTCTTCAGAGCTGGGTAGGGTTTGGTTGGGACCCCCAGGTTCCACGGGGCTTGTGAGGCTGGAGGAGGAGGAGGCTGGACTGCTCAGGTTCTCAGGGACCCCAGCAGACTCCGAGCTCAGGCTGGGAACTTCGGAACGATCTGAAATCAGAAGTGATAAAGCCTGTCTTTATCACTTACTCTGTGCTCAACTTCCAAGCAGCTTTTGGCCTCTGGGATCTATCATGGTTCTCTCCCAATTCCCCAGCTCCCATCTACCTCTCCAGCACTCTCCTTCAGCTCTTCCCCATCACGCTTCAGTCTCATGGTTCATGATGTTCATTCCTGATGGCCAGGGCCACACTGACTAGCACTGTTTCACTTCTGCTCACACCCTCTCCTCAATCTGGACTCTCCTGCTTGTCCCTCAGGCTCAGCTCTGATGCTGCCCCCACCAGGAAGCCTTCTTAACCCACCTACAAATCCCAGCAGGATAGGCTCCCTCCCTCTCCCGAGTTCCCAGAACAAGCCTGTTCATTCATTCAACAAATAGTTCTTGACAACAGCCAGGCACTGTGCTAGGTGCTGGAGAAATAGTAGTCAACAAAACTTGCTTCTGTCCTTTTGGAATTTATTTTCTATGTCACACTGTGTCTTATAATGAATTACATTCCAGTTTTTATCTCTCCCACTAGACCGTGTCTCAGTAGCCCCTAAGGGACTCAAGACACAGTGGATGCTTAAAAAATGCTTCTCTCTCTTTTTATTTCAGTGAAGCATTGAGGAATTTGGAATAAGACAGACCTGGGTTGGAAGCCCACATCAGGGACTTAGCTATGGGATCTTGGGCATGTTACTTAACATCTCTCTTCCTTTACCTGTAAGGGGGAGATGATAACCCCTACCTGACAGGTGACAGTGAGGATGGTATGGACTAACACAGCACTCTGAGCTCAGTGCTCCAGCACATAGCAGGCCCTCAATGAATGGCATGAGAGCATTTTTCTGGGCAGCCAACCATACCTCCACTGGCATGTCCCGCACGCCCTTGGGCCATGGTCCGAGAAGGGTTTTTGACCGGCAAGGGTGGGGGGCAATCCTCACTCTGGATCTTAGGGGCAGCTGGTCCCAGGCTGGCGATGGTCTCGTAGGTCTTGT
Source organism: Hyperoodon ampullatus (assembly GCF_949752795.1). Classification (NCBI taxonomy): domain Eukaryota; kingdom Metazoa; phylum Chordata; class Mammalia; order Artiodactyla; family Ziphiidae; genus Hyperoodon; species Hyperoodon ampullatus. The sequence continues at coordinate 19,250,700 of NC_136915.1, forward strand.
TGCTGATGTCCAGCCTCCCACTGGCCCAGCGGACCTGGGCTGGGGGCTTCAGCGGGCAGCGCTGCTGGGGCAAAAGTGTGGGAGGGAGGATGCCCTTGCTTCCTCCAGCTCAGCCCCGCCCCTCCCCACATCAGGTCCCATGTGGACCTGGAAGACCATCAGGTCTTCCCTTCGGCTGTCTGGAGGCCTGAGAGACAAGGGCTGGGACGCACCTTCTCTTCCTCATCCTCCTCACTGTCAGAGCCAGGCTCTGTGGAAATCCCCCAGGGGTAGTCCAGGTGCAGGGGGAAGGTGAGGGTCCCAGCATGGGCCTGCTCCAGCTGCCAAAAACAAAGCCTTGGTAGTTCAGAAGGTCAGGGGCTCAGCAGAGAGACAGAAAGGGTCAGGGGCTCCCTCTCCTTCCCTAGACCTCACCAGCTCCTCACACTCTTTGTGCTGCTTCTTCCTGGCTATGTCCAGAGCTGTCTCTCCTGCCTCGTTCACTGTGAGGGATAAAGTCAGGGGTCATGGTAAGTGTCAAAGAGGCATTACAACTTAGAGGTTAGGATGAGCCTTTGGGATCAAGATCGTCTGGGTTTGAATCCTGGCTCTGCTACTTCCTGGCTGTGTGACTTTGGACAAGTGACTTAACCTCTCTGGGCCTTAATTTTCTCATCTATAAAATGAGTATGATACTTGTAACTACTGACGAGGTTGTTATGAGGATTAAATGAGTTAATATACATAGAGCACTTGGCACATTACCAGGTACACATTAAACAGTAAATCATAGCTATTACAAGCACTATTATTCAGATTTAGTTAATGTTTATTTGTCTAGGTACTTTAAGAAACGTTGTTTTATTTTATCCTTTCAGCAGGTCTGCTAGGTCAATGGTATTATTCCCATTTTACAGATGAAGAAGCTGAGGTTCAAGAGATGAATGGACAAACCCCAAAGTCACAAAGGTGGTCAGAAGGAAGCCAGGATTAGAACCCAAGTCTGTGTGCAAAGTCCATGCTTGTTACCAGAGCTCTCTGTCTGGAAATAAGGCAGGAAGTCCCCCACGAGGGGTGGTCAGGAATGGGAGTCTGATGGAGGAGTTGTCGGAGCCCCACCTGTGCCAAGTGAGGCTCTCCCTTTCAGCAGCAGCTTGAGGCAGTCGGGTTGGTTGTAGAGAGCAGCGCAGTGCACGGCGCTGTTCCCATCAGCAGCCTTGGCATCCAGGTGACCACTGTGGCGGGGTGTGGGGGGGTGGGTCAGGGAGGAAGGAAGGGAACGGACAGGTGACGGGGTCAAAGTCAGGGCGAAAAGAGAGAGAGGAAAGGAGGGAGGAGAGGGGGAGAAGAGGAAGGTAAGGGGAGCGTGAGGAGGTGGGCAGGGAGGTTCTCACCCGTTTTGGATGATGAAATCCACCAGGGGCAGGGAGGTCTGGTTGGTGACTCTGATAGCCAAGTGCAGGGCGAGCTCTCCAGGTGCCTGAATACATGTCCACACCTCTGAGTTTACCCCAGTTCACCTGCCCCCCAATATTACCCTCTTAAACTCTTGCTGCCCCCTGACACCTCCAGATATGAAGCTGCCAGAACCCCTGAGAGAGGAAACTGAATGGGGAAACCTCATGTTTGGGAGGAGGATGAAAGGCCATTCCCTCACTGCTTCCTTCAGTGGTTCTACCTCCTTCTCCCCAGTAGAAGGTGTTTCCCAAACTTGGTTCATGGCCTTGGACTCTTCTCTCTGCTCCTCTCTCACTGCCCCCAGAGACGTCGAATAACCTCAAGCTTTCACTTAACACTCACGTGTAGGCTGTTCCAAATTCTTACCCTAAGTGCTACATCCATCCTGCCCACTGGATAGCCCACAAGATATCAGGCAGACAGCTCAAAGACATGGCATCCAATTTTTGATGTCCAATCAGTGTCAATTTATTCCTTCAAATGTCTCTGATATCCTTTCCCCCTTGGCTCACGTGATGTTTGTTACTACAATCACCAATGCAATGGCCTTCTTTGCTCTGATCTGACCCACCCCTCCCCATTTCTAAGGCTATTAAAGGGAAAAAAAGATTCTAACACTTATCGCACATATATTATGCACCAGGCCCTTTCATACGGGACTTAATTCTCACTTCAACCCCATGGGTGCTATCATTAACCCGTTTTACAGATGAGAAAATGAGACTCAGAGTTCAGTAAACTGCTCAGGATCACACAGCTAGGAAAAGACAGAGCCAGGATTTTGGCTCAGGATTGCCTGACTTAAGTTGTGCTCTCTCCCATTTACCCCTCTGATGGGTGGGGTTTGAGCAGATGTCAGAGGTGGGGCGGGGGGAGTAACAGCCAGCCCTGGAGGAAGACTGGGGCGTGCTAAGTGTGGCTGGGTTATAAGTGGCCCTTGGAGAGGGTTCTCACCTGCCCCTCAGGCCCCGGCAGTGGCTGTCCAAAGTCCTGCCCATTAGCGAAGGCCCCCAGTACAGACAGGAGGTCCCGGTTGCAAATGGCCATCCAGAGTCTCTGAGGCTCAGGGGTGGACCGCCGGGCAAACCTGTGTTCCACATACTTGGCCACGATATAGTCCCTGCGGGTGCTCCTGCCAGAAATAACCGCGGGATGTCAGAGCAAGGACCGTTTCTACTCAGCTGACCCTTGAAACCACCCCACATGTCCTGGACTCTTCCAGATCTGAGGCTCCCCTCTCCCCAGACTTCTCCCTGGGAGCCGGGGAAGCAGAATCCCCCGGCCAGAATCTGCCCCCAGCTGAGAATCGCCTTACATGTCACTCTCAGTTGAGGGTTTAGGGCCGCCGTGCGAGGGCAGCTGGGCCTCCATGACCTCATTGAAGCGAGTGTTTCCGATGTTCAAGGCCAGCTGGGTTCGCGGGAAAGTAGTGGGGTTAAGACGCGATGGTTAGGACAGCGCCCCCTGGAGGACTGAGCTTCCAGAGGTCCCGCCCCTCAGCCTCCCTCCTGGTCCAGGCTCGGCTCCGCCCCTCCCATCCTCTTTTTGGCTCTTCTGGGTCCTGCCCCAACTTGGCCCGGCCTCACCTTGGCCCCGCCCCATCGGACCCCATAGGCTCCCGCTGAGCCCTTTGGACCCAAGCCCCGCCCCCTCATCAGACCACGCCCCTGATCGCCCTCCGGCCCCGCTCCGCCCTCACCAACAGCTCGGAGGGGCCCAGCAGGTCCAAGGTGAGAGACTGCATGCGTGAGAAGCGAACGCCCAGCTCGCGGTGGACGCCGGAGCACTGGATGCAGGTGAGCACGCCCAGGTTGGTGCTGAGCCAAGTGGGTTCTGCAAAGTAGCGCAGCTCGTGCCTGGAGGCGCGGGCCCCTCCCCTCCGTTTCCACCTCCCTCCTCGCCCGGCCCCACCTGCAGCCCCGCAGTCGCAGCACTGGCCATTCCCGGGCCTGCTCTTGACCTCGGCGATGAGCAGCTTGGTGAGGTCCTGGGGCTCCCCGTCCAGCCCGGCGCCCCCCCAGGGCCCCGGGCCGCCGCTGGGCTCCCCCAGAAAGGCACTACTCAAGGCTTCGTCCTTGCTGTTCTGCAGCACTGACACCCACCTGCGGAGAGTGCGGCGTGGCGTGGGGGTGACGCCCGCGGTGGTGCGGTCCTGTATCGGGCCGGAGGCTGCTCCCCTGCCCCTACCCCCAGGCTAGCCGTGGGGGGCACTCACGCCTCACACTCATGTTCGTCCTCCGCCTGGAAGTGGTATGTCCTGTTGTCTGTGGGGAGAGGGGCGTTGTCTGGCTCACTGAATCCTGCTGTCCTTGCTGCCCTGGGCCTGGGGAGCCCTCACCCCCACCGCCGGCTCCTGACGGAGGTTTTGTTCCTTGGGGCCAGGCTCTGCTAAGCTACAGTGGGCGGGTAATGACAGTGGCCAGCAGAGGGGGCAGTTTCTCAGAAGAAACCTCCAGAGTAGGACCCCAAGAAGGCCCTCTGTGAAGCCCAGCTTCCAGGGTCAGGCGAGGTTTCCCAGGGCACAGGACCCCCCTCAGGTCACGGGCAGAGGAGCCTCTGAACCTACGGCCACCTCCCCTCCCAGCCCCACAGCCTCCCTTCTGGTCTTCCTGCTCCCCACCTCTCCCCCTCGTCCCCCAGCCCGCACCAGCTGCCAGATTGCTGGGCCAAAGGTTCTGCTCAAATCAGGCCACTTCCCTGCTCCAAGGCCTCCCATGGCTCCCTCCTGCCAGGAAATAAGGTCCAAACCTTTAAGAGGCGGTCCCAGGCTTCATCTCCCACTACTGCTATGGGAACCCTGCACCCTGTCTAAACTGGAGGACCCACTCTCCTGGTTCCATGCCTTTCATCTCCTGAAACATCCTCCCCCAGACTCTATGTTCTGTGTCCTTCACGGCTGAACTCCGAGGAGGCTTTCCTGATTCCTCACAGCAGGGCAGGGCTTCCCTCGCTCTAATATATCTTTTTAAATTTTTTTTTGATTGATTGATTGATTGCCACACCGCATGGCTTGCAGGATCTTAGTTCCCTGACCAGGGATTGAACCCAGGCCCTCAGCAGTGAGGGCGCTGAGTCCTAAACACTGGACCTGACAGGGAATTCCCCCTCACTCTAATCTCTCTCCTAGACATTCCCCATCACCTTACAGTTCCGGGTCCCCACCTCACACCCCTGCCAGACAGAGCTTTCTGAAGACCAGATCTAGGTCTTTCTCAGCCTGCGCTGGCGCTCATGAAAAGCCTGTCACCAAGACCCCCAAAGATGAAAACTGAACATTTTAAAGTAATAATTTTGAAAGCCAAATTATCCAAATCCATTTAAATATGCTTTACAGAAATAATCATATTTAATGTGGGGTGTGGGTGCATTTTAATGTTTAATGTGACATGGGGTGAAGCCTCTAAAAAGTGTCCAGAGCTTAAGGAGTCTTATGCCTGCCATAGCAACTATTTGATAAACACGTGTGGAATTGGACACAGGCCCCTAATTGGAGCCTTCCAGGAGCTGACAGGTCTCTCAGAGAAGCCCTGGGCAGTTGCTGGGTAGGGGGCAGGGACTACTCACGGGTCACCAGGTCAAAGCACTTTTTCTCCTCGGGGTTTGGCCTCACTTGGCACGTCAGCAAGGTCAGCTTCACTGGTGGCCGGTTTATCTGTGCGAAGTTGCGGATGGAGGATGTACATGTTACCCTCTGGGCCTCCCAAACTCTTAGGCTTATTTCCCAATCTGTTAAATGGGCATAATAATCGTGTTCCAGTTTATGTCTCCCCTCTCCTAGCACCTCAAGGATGTGGAGTGTGAGGCTTTGGATCCCCTCCTTCCTCCCACAGGGAGTCTCCAGTTCCCTGGATCCAGGTTTGCAACCAGTCTTAGAGGGAGGGTTTGACATCTGTCTGCTCTGAACACCAGGAGGAGAGGACCTATCATGTCCTGAGACCCCTCACCCCTCCAGGCCTCACCGTGCTGTGTGAGATGGTCAGGCAGCCATACTTGACTCCACACTTCCTTTTCTGCCAGACTCTTCGAATTCTAGGGCCCAGGGGGATAGAAAAGACAATCACTAAAGGCTCACACCTAATTCCCCTGTATCAGTGAACAGAGTCCTGGATCAGGACTCACTTCTTCACCTCTTCTGTCCCGTGACCCCTATGCCCCTCACTCCCTGGGCTCCCTTCTGCTGGAGGGGACACAGCCCTGCCATTAGGAAGCTCCCAGTCAGACAGCCCCACTCTCTAGGAATCTTTATTCTAAAGGGGCATGTGACCTTGGCCCTCTGAGAGCTTCCAGTCTGATGGATGAGACAGTTCCCAACCTTAGGGACCTCCTAGTCTGAGAGGAGGAACAGGTTCTTGACCACAGCAGATGAATTATGGTTAAAGACAAAGCAAGATAAATATTGAGCCCTCAAAAATAAAATTAGCAAATCCACGATCAAAGCTACTTGACACTTTTCCTGTAAGAGGTAAATATTAATCGGTTTAACAAAGGTATTCTTCTCTGATAAAAACCGATTAGTGGGCTTCCCTGGTGGCGCAGTGGTTGAGAGTCCACCTGCCGATGCAGGGGACACGGGTTCGTGCCCCGGTCCGGGAAGATCCCGCATGCCATGGAGCGGCTGGGCCCATGAGCCATGGCCGCTGAGCCTGCGCGTCCAGAGCCTGTGCTCCGCAACGGGAGAGGCCACAACAGTGAGAGGCCCGCGTACCGCAAAAAAAAAAAAAACGATTAGTAAGTAAAAAAATTAACGGATTCCCATAAAGGCCTTTGCATTTCACAGACTGATTTTTTTTTTACACCAGGGAGCAGGGCACAGTCAACAGTTTCATTTCCAGGAATAGTCAATATATTATAGAGATTACGGGTGAGGCCATGGAGACTGTCTAGTGCATAATAAGTGCTCAAAATTGTTCGCTGCTGCTATTCTTCTTCTTTACGTTAAGAACAGCCACCAACTTTAGCAGAAATTCACGAGCCCAGGATTCTGATGGTTTTGCACTGCCAGAGTGGAGGGTCCTGGAACCCTCAGGGTCTACACAAATGATAGGAACAGTCCCTTCAGGCAGCTCACCCAACCCTATCATTTACTGGCTGGGTGGCTTTGGGCAAGTTACTTGAGCTTTCTGAGTCACTTACCCATCACTTTTCTTGTACAGAAAGCCCACCTTCTCTGTCCCAAACTGCTTGTTGCCTTGGTGCTGGTGGATGCTGTAGCCACCTCCTGAGTTCTTCCGGCTCAGAGTCTCCTGTTCCTCGGACATGCAAAGGAGACCTCAGGGCATGTGGGTGGGAAGAGCCCCAATCTGCAGGGGTCTCACTCAGGGAGACTTCTCAAGGGGACGCTATGGGGTCTTCCTTCTCTCCCTCCCTCCAGGGTGGGCCTTGGGAGTGGGCACTTGGTTGGGTATGATTCAGGGGCTGACTTCTCTGCTCTCAAGCTGCAGTGTCCCTCGGAGGGAGTCCCGGAGCTGGGTCAGCTTCTGTAGCTCCTCCTCCTGGGCTTGATGCAGCTATGGGACAAAGGGCAGGACCCCATCATCAGCCAGCGGATGTGCCAGGTACAGAGCCCAGACCCAGAGCAGCAGGGCAGTAGCCACCTTGCTCTCTGGACAGAAGCCAGCAATTCCACGGCCACAGATTCTCCCGGAAGGACAGGGGACTTGACCACAAGCTCAAGGGTGAGGCCCAACTTACTGTGTGTACTGAGGCTGCCAGCTTCTCAATGAAGGGGGACAGGCTCTGAGCAGCCTTCCAACCATCTTGGAAAAAGCTAAGGGTGTGAGGCCAAACAAGGGACCAGAGAGAGAGATGAAAATGAGAGGGGAAGTGTGGGAGAAGGTGCTCTAAAGATCACAGGGCACCTGGGGGCAATATAGTGTGACGGCCACGAGCAGGCACCCTGGAGTCAGAGTGTCAGGGTCCAGATCCCACTTCCTAGCTGTGTGATCTTAGTAAATCTGAGCTTCAATTTTATCATCTATAAAATGGGGATACTAGCAGTAGCTGCTCACAGGGGTGTGTGTAGGGTACACAGGTACATAGTGCTAGATATGTGGTGAGCATTCAGTAAAGGGCAGCTGTAAAAAGCATTTCCAATGAGGTACAGACACACATGGAAGCCTCAAGGGTCTGCCAGACCCTGGGGATGGCCTTGTTCTCGGTTGCCTGAAGGGTTAAGGGGCAAGCGACCGTGGGGATGGGGGTGGGACATGGGGAGAAACCTACTTGTGCTGGGCGTGGAAGAACTTGATGAGGCTCTGCAGGAAATCAGGACCTTGCTTCATCTGGCTCTCCCCGGCTTTCAGCAGATACTGGGGAGAGGGCAGGGAAAGGTGTGTGCTGTGAGCAAAGCTGAATCCTGGGCACAAGGGGCTGCTGTCCCCATCCCAGGCTAATCCTTTTGGCCATGACTGGACCTTGGTGACCTCTCAAGGGCCATCTGGCCAGGACCTGGGCTGAGACTGTGACTGGGCCCCCGGGGGCGTTCAGGGATGCAGACAGGAAGACACATTCCACCCCTCCCTCGGCCTGGGGCACCCCTTACCTCACACATGTGCAGCTGGAAGACGCGTCGCTCTCTCTGGGTGTCCTGTGCCACCTCCCCGGCATTCCCTCCTGTCACCCTGGCCCGGTCCCTCTCCTTCTCCAGCCTGGCCCTAGGCCCCCAGGAAAGAGAGGCCTGAACAACTCTCACTATCCCCTTGCATGTCCCACCATCCCTACGTGCTCCTGTCTGTACGGGCACACGAGAGTGAGGGGACCCTCCTCTGCACAGCTGTGTGGTGGGGCTGGGGTACAACGGTTAACAGTGTGGATTCAGGGAATGTACAGGCTGGTGAGGGGGGGAGTCAGCCCCGTGAATCAAATTACAGCCTTGAAGAGAGCAATGGGAGAGTAAAATGGGGGATCCGACCTCATCCAGCTACTCAGGAAGTGATTCTGGAGCTGGGATCTGAAGTCAGAGGAAGCTAGGGCTGGGTGGGAGGATCAGACCATGGGACAGCCCGGAGGCAGGAGAGATCAGGGATCACAGCAGAGACGGAGAGGGAGGTGGTTCCACGTGAGGTAAAGAGAGGCCAGACCACATAGGGCCTGAGTCAGACCGTGTTGACGTGTTGATGTTCTTGGTCTTTATCCCAAGAGCAATGGGAAGGGGGTGATGGTTTCTAGGCAGGGAGGGGATAGGCTCAGATAGGGCCAGGTGGGATTGGGGGTAACCAGTTCTGATTTTTCTGGAAGGGATTTAGGACCATGTGGGTTAAAAGACCACAAGGTGCCTTCATTCTTCTGAGCCATGGAGCTTCCCATTTAAAGCTTAAAAAACCTTGATTCTTTTCTTTGTAGGTGAAGACAGAAAGCGCTTCCCATCCTGTAGCTAAGAGTAACCTGGGCTTTCTCCCCTAAGGATCTCAGAGTTGGTGGTTTCTCCTGTTTGTGGATGGGTGGAACTGTGTATAAATGGTTTCCTGGAAATCCCACACCCATCAGACCACCCACTCCCAGCCAGGAGAGTATATCCAAATCTGGGGCTGGACGCATGAGACCGTGAATCCCGTGTAAAGGAGACAGCTTGTGTATAGTTTTGCTCCCAGTGGGTGCCAGCCCTAAGCAAAGAAAAGAGATGCGGGATAACCTTACATCTGCATTACTTCCCTTCTCCAAGCCCTAGTCTCCTCATCTGGAAAATGGGGACCTCTATCTGTACCCAGATGAGATAAAGTATGCAAAAGACTCAGCAGACAGAAGACACTACAGTATAATATTATAGGCCCCTTTAAGCTTCAGTGTTCCCATCTATAAACTGAGGAAGCAATGGCCCAGACTGAGTTCTCAGGCCCCTTCTGGTTCTAAAGTTCTAGACCTGGTTCTAGAGTTCCAGACCTCTGGAATGGTGTTTATTTGCAGAATCTGTCCCTGGAGACCCAGAAGGCAGTTTCTCAACCTCGGAACTACAGACATTTTGACTAGATAATTCTTTGCTGTGGGGGCCCTCCTGTGCATTGTAAGATGTTTAGCAGCATCCCTGGCCTCTGCCCACTAGAAGCCAGTAGCATCTGCCCTGTTGTGACAACCACAAATGTCTGCTGGGGTTGCAAAATCACCCTGGGTGAAAACCACTGCTCTAGAGCAGAGTTCTGCAGGGTGTGTGTGTGTGTGTGTGTGTGTGTGTGTGTGTGTGTGGTTTTGTTTGTTTTTAATGTTCTTAGGAGTGGTTACTCTTCATTTCCCTAAAGCTTTATGATACCCCAAGAGGGAATCTGTGGCAGGGGAGTGGAGTTAGGTGAGGACTGACCCTATGAACGGGCCTGGAGGTCAGGGCAGGTGCTTTTTTGGGATCTGAAGATGAGCAGCAGAGAGAGAAGTGATGGCCAGGCCTGAGCAACAATGAGCCTGGCAGCTTGCTAAGGAGGGCGGGAGACTGAGGGGGCAGAGCAGCTGGGAGAGGGCAAGGGCAGCTCCCGTCTACACTGTTACCATATCTGCAAAAAGTGAGAGGGACTTCCCTGGTGCTCCAGATTTAACAGACTCTGCGCTTCCACTGCAGGGGGCACGAGTTCGATCCCTGGTGGGGGAACTAAGATCCTGCATGATGCGTGGCATACCCCCCCAAATAAGTAAATAAATAGGGAGAAATGAAAAAATAAGCTAAATATTTATCAACAGGAAGTAGTTAAATAAATTATGCTATGTGCACATATAGGAATACTATGCAGCTGTTAAAAAGGATGGGGGGAAATCTATATATACTGGCATAGAAAGAAGTCTGCTCCAGAGTATATGGACAAAAAGGAAGCCACAGTATAGCACAGTGGCTAGAAATGTGGATTCTGGATTTGAATGGCAGCTCCCTCGCTTATTAACCTTATAAATCTTTCTAAGCTTCAGTTTCCCCATTTCAAATATGAGACTAATACTGCCTAGTTCTCAGATGATCTAATGCACTGGAAACATTTAGTACAGTCCCTGGTGTATGGTAAGCTCTCAATAAATGACAGGATTATGATGATGCTAATGATACTGATGATTATAGTAATAACTTGATGATTCCCTTAGATAATTTATTTTTATTTATTTATCTATCTATCTATGGCTGTGCCATGTGGCTTGTGGGATCTTAGTTCCCCGACCAGGGATCGAACCTGGCCCTGGCAGTGAAAGCGCTGAGTCCTAACCACTGCACCGTCAGGGAATTCCCGAGATAATTTTTTTAGTGTAGCATACTTCCTATTTATTTATTTAATATTTTTTATGCAAGGTCTAGTGGAGGTTAAAGGACAGAAGCTACTTAGCTCAGGATGAAGATAAGCTGTGAAGTATGATACATGGCCTTGTGAGTTACCATAGCTCTGTCCTTCAGCCTCAGCTATGGTAATTTACAAAGATTTCCCTACAAAGTCTGAAATAGTCACCCGAAATGACCTGATACACATCAGACTAACAGCTGGGAGTGCTTTCATTCCACCGCACACAACCCCACACAGAAAACAGCAAATCCCATTCCCTCCCTGTCCTCAAAGTATGATCAATGTTTCATAAACATTTCAAATGTTAGGAATATTTTTATTTTCTTTGAATGGAGTTGCAGCAGGAATGAAAAGTGCTGAAAGGCTAGTTACTAAGAAGACAGAGATAACTGGAGAAGGGGACCACAGCCACAGTCTAACATTATTCAGGGGATGAGGAACAGGTACCAGTGGAGTGAGGAGGTCAGGCGGGAGGGAGACGGGAGAGGAAAGGAATCAAAACGAATCATGCATCTGCCAACCTGACACCTTGAACCACCTCTCCTGTGATGCCTTTTCCAACCACCCTTCCCTCCACCCCAAAACTGCCTGCCTGTTCTGCCACCTCTGTGCTGATGCCTTCATTATAGCACTGTCACTTTGTATTTTCATTATTTGGGGACCCACCTCTCTTCTTGCTTACAAACCAGTGGGATCCACGAAGGCAGGGATTGTGGTGATATTTTTTCCCTCACTACTTACCTATAAATTGGGGATAATAGCACCTTTCCCTTCCAAGATGAATAACTGATGACAGATGTAAAGAGCTTATCACAGCAGTTGGCACAAAGGAAGCTCTTAAGTAAGTATAAGTATTAGCTGCTATTATTAATAATTATTGTTAAGCGCTCATTTTGTGCTGAGTGGTCTGCTAGGCCCTTCACACACTAAAGCAATAATCTCATGAGGCAGGAATCATTACTCCATTTTACAGATAAGTCACTTGTCCAAGGCACACAGCTGCTAAGTACTAGAGGATATGAACCCAAGTCAGCCTGATGCTAGAGCCTTAGGGACAGCACTGGTAACGAACACTGTGGCTCAGATTTGTTCCATCCCTCCTTCCCTGCCTGGTTCCCCCAGCTAGTGACAGTCACAGTGTCTTTTCTGATAGATCACGGTCAGGGACTATCTTCCAAAAGATGAAGCTGAGATCCAGAGAAGGGAGGTAATTGCCCAAGATCCCAGGCTGGCCGGGGAAATGCTAGGAGCAGAGGTCTGGGCTTTTGCTTCTGAACCCCTTGCTGTGTTATTCTGGCCCCAGTTCTGGCTCAGAAAGATGGCCAATAAGTACGTGTTGAACTGCAGTGCCAGGTGCTGTATATGCACTGCACTTATTTCATCTCCACATCAACCCTGCAAGGTATCGTTGGCCCCATTTTTCAGGTGAGGAAACAGCCCTGAAAATGGAACAGCCTAGATAACTGTGTCCCCTGCACAGGGCCTGGGATGCCTTTCTTAGCAGCCCCAGGTGGAGAGGGGAACCCCCTATATGAACAACCAGGGGGTGAGAATCCCGGTGGTATTCAACAGATGCTATCAGGGCCCTTGGGCCCTTGCAGTTGCTGCCCAGACTGGTTTGGTAAGAATGAGTTTGGAATTACACAGCAACTCATGGCTCACTAATATCTAGCTATACCTGGAGCCCTCATAAAACAAATGTACACAGACACCTGTGCCAGGACATGTAGCTCGACCTATGTTATAGAAGCAGGAGCCAGGAGACCACTGGAAGAAGAAGGCCAGACTCAGAAGTCCTGGGTTCTAGCCCAGGCCCTATCGATAACTCACTGCATAACCTCAGACAAGCCTCTTTCCCCATCATTACACACAGTCTTTTCTTTAAACGAAACCTTATAGGCAAGATCAATATATCAATCTGGTAAAAGCAGAGCTACTTGGGGAAGGTCAGCAAGGTAGGGCTTATCCTTTCTATTTAGTAGATGATGCCCTGAAAGGCTAAAAGGCTAAGGGCTTAGTCAAGGTCGCTCAGGAAGATGAAGACCATGTGCTCACCCATCAAATCATAAAGAGAAAGATCACCTGCCTGCCTGTCCACACCCCTCCCTAGGCCTCTGATGAGAACAGATGGCCACGCTCATCACAGCTCCCACACCCTTCACCACAAGATCTACACCCACAGCGCGAGTGTAGATGGAGATCCTCGTTGGGGGTGAGGAGTTTCGGCCTCCTTCAGACTCAGGGAGGTCCCCATGGTGCTGGGAGCTTGAGGAACAATAACACTCCAGGATCTACTTCTTGGAAGGATTTTACAGAAATAATTATGAGTGGGAGCAAGGATTTAGTTCCAAGGATGCTTCCCCAACAACAGGGGCAGATTAAATACATTGTGGATTATGCATATGTTGACACACAGTGCACCCATTTAAGGGACGTTGTATAAAGATATGTAATGATGTAGAAAGATGGTCACAATGTATTTTTAAGCAAAAAAACCCCAGTATGATTATTATGATCTCGGTTTTGTAAAAATATTTCTTTATATATAGAAAAATGACTAGAAAGATGTTAATACTTTAGGCTTGGAAATGAAGGATCTTCTTCCTGGGTTTTGGTAGTTTCCCCTGCCCCCGCTTCCCCCTCCCAACCCCCGGCCTCGATAGGCCACTTGTGGGATCTTAGTTCTCCGATCAGGGATTGAACCTGGGCCACGGCAGGGAAAGCACCGAGTCCTAACCACTGGACCACCAGGGAACTCTCCCCCACCCTCCACTTTTTAAAAATGATGAAATTACAGTGCTACACACACTATGTAAAAAAATTCTAACAATAGAGAAGTACTAGATATACCCCCACATGACCCTCATCTTCTCCTAGAGATAATTAAAAATGTTTCCTCTTCTACTTCTCCATATTTTCTTAGTTATTCATAATGAACACATATCGCTTTTGCAAAATGCAAGAGAAGCCAAAATTTTACAAAGAAGAGCAAACAGTGCCCTGAGGTACAGTGGGCCCAGCTGGGTCCTGGCAGAGGGCTGGGGCCAGGACCTGGACAGAGTTTGGCAGGCAGAGCCCGAGGAGTCCCCGCTCAGGGGCAGTTGGTTACTGGGTACCTGGGACTCCCTGTCTCCCTAGCATCCCAGTAGCTAGGGAGAAATCTGGAGTATTGTGTGTTGCACACAAGAGGCCCGGGTATGGCCTTTCATCCTCTATGTCCAGCTAAATGTTTATAGATACTGCCTGGTGCTGCAGAAACAGGATCAATGAACGTGAATCCCAGCTCTGCCTCTGCCTAGCTGTATGGCCTCAGGCAATAACTTAACCACTCTGAACCTCTAGTTCCTCCTCTGATAATTGGGATACTCATATCTCCCTCACAGGGCTGGGTGAGTGTGAGGATGGGTGTCTGGCACATGGAGGTGTGGAGTAAATGGATGCTCCTTTCCGTCTCTCTGCCCATGTCTGGCACCACTGAGCAGATGGGTCTCTGAGAGCAGCATCTTGGGGTCCCTTCACAATAGCTCCCCTTTAGTCATCTCGTGGTCCAGCCCCCAGACTCCTGTCAGGCCTGGGCATAAACCAGCCCCCATAAACATTTCTAGAGAGCGAGGTGCCATGCGCTTCTGGGTGACGTGCCCTGGCAGCACTTAGGTTCTTCCCCACATCCAGCCTCCTGCTGCAACAGAAACACTGCTCTCCTGGACAAACCATCCTGGCCGCAGCCACTTACATTTTGGCTTCGTAGTCCTTCCATGCCTTCTCCAGTTGCTTTTTGGAATCCTGTAGTTCAGAAAGAACAATTTGCCCAAAGGGGCTCTTGGGGTGTGGAATCTACAGTACACTTTGCTACCATTAGGGGGACCCTGCACTTGCATGCTCCCCTGTGCTGCTCAGAGCCACAATCCAACCGCCCCCTGCCTACATAGCCCTGACTGCAAACCTGACCCCCCAAAATAGACCCAACCAACCCCATTTCTCAGCGCTGAGCCCCTTCTCCCAACTGACCTCTTCCCGCAATTGTCAGTAATCCGTCTAAATTGGTAGGCTCAGGCCTAGGGTATTGGGGAGATTTTGGGGGGTCTGCCCTGAGTCCCCTCCCTTAGAAGATGGAGATCACCATGAGGAAAAGGATGGAGGATAAAGATCAGAATCCTCCCCTAACTTTACCCCACTGTTTTCTCCTGCCTGGTACTTGCTCACCCTTTCAACAGGAAGGTACAGGTGGAGGGACATATGCACAGAGAGGCTAAGAAGTCTAGCCGAGGCCACACAGCAAGCCGGAGAGACCTGGCTGATCCCTGGCCTAGTTTGCCTGGGCCTCATCCAGCAGGCTGCTCACACCCTTCAGAACAGCCCCCCTGCCCCCACCCCCAAACTTCCAAGGTGCCCCAGTCTACCAGGCGAAAAAGCTGCTGGTCTGGTTTGGGTGGTTCCCGGGCGAGGAGGAAAGCCTCTGCGGGGAGAACCTCTCAGGGGCCTTCTGGGGCAGACTTCCCAGGGAGATTATTCTGTTACTCTCTTTGAGTTCTACTTTGCCTCTAGCCAGGAGCTGCCTGCTGCAGAGACAGCAGCCAAGCATGGGCATCAGGAGGCCTGACTCTCACACTGGCTCCTCCACTGACCAGCTGTGTAAACTGTAAGCAGGTACCAAACTCCCTGAGCCTCAGTTTCCTCAACTGCAAAATGGGGATAACAGCACCTACAGGACCCCCCCCCATTGGGTTGTTGTAAAGGGCCCTGGCAGACAGTAAGTCAGCCATCCTAGGCTCACCCCAGGGCCAGGTCCTCCTGTCATCCTGAGGGTCAGTAATGTGGGGTCAGCACACCCACTGTGACAGCCTCGCTTGGCCTCTGTCCTCAGCCCAGCCTTGCCTCCCCTATCGTCTCCTGCCCACCCCTGTCTTGCTCCATCCCACCACCTCTGCACTCGCCCTGCTGCCCACGTGGAAACTCACCTGTCGCCCGTCCCTCAGCTGCCCCTTCAACAGACTGTCCAGGGGGAAAGAGACAATGTTGTTCAGGTTCTGAACCTGGAAAAAGCAGAGACCCCCATACCCCACCTTGGGTGACCATCCATCCAGGCCCAAGGGGCTCAGGGTATGGTGAAGCATCACCAGGCAAAGGACAGCACTGGGGTAAAGGAGGCAGGGGAGAGAAAGACAAGAAAGGGAAGGAGTACAGGGGGTGGCGGGGTCGGCCTCCTGTGAAAGCTCTTCCCCTCCCCTGACTAATCCTCCTTATCACCTCACTGCTCAATCCATGGCATCCATGGTCAGCCTGTCTTTGTCCCTTTGCCAGAGGGACACCCTCACCTCTCCCCTCTGACCCTCTGAGGTCCACCTGTAGCGCCCATGTGTTGTTTCTGTCTGGCTAGTTCCTCGACTCCCCTTATAATGTGGGGAACCCATTCCCTATGGTCACATGGGGTGAACACAGGAGTCAGAGCTGACCAGAGTGCCCCACCCTCCGGATACTGTGATTGGATCAGAAACAGGCACATGACCCAAGCCAGCCAATCAGGATACTTCCTGGGACTTCTCTGCCAAAGTCACGGAAGAAAGATTGTCTTTCTTCTGTAAGGTGTGAATCTGGGCCTGCCCACTGAGCAGAGACAGAGAGAAACTCTTTAAGAGAAAGAAAAGGAGCCTAAGACCAGCCGCATACCTGGACTTCCCATTACAGGGGCCAGTGAATTCTCTTTTTAAAAATTAACCTAGAGAATTCCCTGGTGGTCCAATGGTTAGGACTTGGCACTTTCACTGCCGGGGCTGGGTGGGCCCAGGTTCAATCCCTAGTCAGGGAACTAAGATCCCACAAGTTATGTGGCATGGCCAAAAAAAAAAAAAAAAAAAGATTGAAAGAGAAAAAGACATATAAAAAGAAAAAAATTAACCTAGTTTGAGTTGAATTTCTGTCATTTGGCAACTCAAAACAGCCTATCTAATACTTTAGCCCACCTTTCAAGGTACAGCTCGGGCCTCCCCTCTTCCAGGAAGCCTTCCTGACTACTTCCTCCTGTGGTCTATCCTGACGTCCCCTTTTCTGAGCCATGGCAGCCCTAGGCCTCTGACCCAAGCCGCTGGGTCCTTGAGTTTGTGCCACACTGCTGGTCTTGCTTGGTGTCATTTCACATCTCAGTTCCTCGACTAGGCTATGGCTCTCCGAGGCAGTCTGACTCTTCCCTGTGTCACCAGCCCCTGGTACACCACCCACCACTGAGGAGATGCTCAGCAAACACTAGTTTGACTGAAACAAGGGGAGGAGAGGTAAAGACAAAAGACGTCACTGATTCAGGTGAACCCAAACACTGTTAAAGGCCTCTACGTGTAGGACAGGGTGCGAGGCAGTGCTACGCAAAGAGACAAAATGATGACAGATGGCACTATTAGCTAATGTTAACTGAGCGCTACCCCGGAGCAGGCACTTAACTTGCGAAATCCTCATCACCACTCTGTGAGGTGGGGACCATTGTTATCCCCATTTTACAGATGAGGTTTGGGCAGACTGAGGCACTTGCCCAGGGTCATACACCCAGTGAGCAGCAAAGCAGGGATTCAAGGCCTGAGTCTAAGCCTGAGGTGTGGGTGCTTGATCACTAAGCAAATTGCCTCGTAGAGATGATGTGGTCCGCACCAGCCAGCAAGGGCCCTGGGTGGAACTTGAGCCACGAAAGCTGGGCCAAAAGCTACGGAGCCTAGAGGGAGAGAGGCTTTCCTGGGAGGTGGTACAGCCAGGTTTGTGCTCGGATGCTGGGTTCAAATCAGCTGTGTGACCTCGGGCAAGGTGCTTAACCTCGTGTCTTAGTTTCCTAGCCTGTACAGGGGGGACAATAGTAAAAACAACCCCACAGAGCTGTGCTCCAGGATGAAACGTTAACACACGTGAAGTACTGAGAACCATGCCTGCACCAGGAAAGAGCTCATGTTTTGGGGTAGCCTTGAGGCGGGGACTTGGCAGATGGGGAGGAGGCCATCTCAGGAAGGAACCTGAGGCCACTGGGCCACGTGCAGGAGCTGAGAGGCTTGCTGAGGCGAGGCATGTTCTTGCCTTTGAGGACAAAGCAGGTATGGTTGGGAAAGCAGAGGACAAAGAGGGTGAAGGAGAGGCAGTGGTGCAAAGACAGGAACCCGAGCCTGCCCTCCCTTGAGTGGGGCTCCTCCCCACTGTGAGACCCCCTCTGCTCCTGGGTGCTCACCACAGAGGAGAAGGAGGAGGGCAGGCAGGGAGGGAGGGAGAGAGGGGAGAGGAGACGCCGGCCGGAAAGAAGTCAGAGAGGAAGAAGAATGCAAATAGGAGGTCAGAACTGGAAAGGGGGACTTCCCTGGTGGTCCAGTGGGTAAGACTCTGCGCTCCCAATGCAGGGGGCCCAGGTGCCATCCCTGGTCAGGGAACTAGATCCCACATGCACGCCGCAACTAAGAAGTCCGCATGCCGCAACTAAAGATCCTGCGTGCTGCAACTAAGACCTGGCGCAGCCAAAATAAATAAATAAATATTAAAAAAAAAAAAAAAAAAGAACTAGGGCTTCCCTGGTGGCGCAGTGGTTGAGAGTCTGCCTGCCGATGCAGGGGACACAGGTTCGTGCCCCGGTCCGGGAAGATCCCACATGCCGCGGAGTGGCTGGGCCCGTGAGCCATGGCCGCTGAGCCTGCACGTCCGGAGCCTGTGCTCCGCAACAGGAGAGGCCACAACGGTGAGAGGCCCACGTACCGCAAAAAAAAAAAAAAAAAAAAGATACAAAAAAAAAAAGAACTGGAAAGGAACCTCAGGTCATGGGTCAGAGGTCAAGGAAGACTAGAGGTCAAGGGAAACCTGAAAGAAGGGTGGAAACCAACCCTTTCCCAGTCGGGTTTTTAAGTCACTGGTTAGATTTGCCCTGAGCCTGGGCTGAGGCTGAGTGAAAGAGCAGGGCCTCACCAGGTTCTTGAAGAGCGCGGCCACCTCACGGGTGAACACGGCCAAGTTCAGGAAGCCAGTGGACAGCTCGTGACTGTTTTGAGACAGGTGGCTGTTGCCCAAGGACTCCACGGCCTCTCGGTACTGCTCCTCGTTCTCCACGTGCCCTGTGGAGCAGGGAGGCGCAGAGTTAGTTCCAGGCTAGAGCTGGGGAAAGGGCTGCCTCGCCAGGCTGGCACCAAGCAGGCTCACTCACCGAGGCCGGAGCTATGGATCGCCCGCACAGCCTTCTTTATTCTCTGTAGGATGGCCTGGTCTCCTTCCAGCATCTGGAAACAAATGTGGACAGAGGTTCAGGGATGCTCAGCCGGGAGGGGTGCCTGACTCTGCGATCCCACCCTCCAAGCACACACACAGCACACACAGTTCCCTCCCTAGGGTCCCCCTGCACTCCAACGGAACATAAACAGGCCACCCTCCCCCACCCAGACCACATGGGAAGCCACAGACCAGTCACACCACACCAGGAAGGCCAGGCTTTTCTCCTCATGCGGGACAAGTAAACATAGCAATTCCAAGGCACGTGGCATCGTGGGGCATGCCAGGCCAGGGTTTGAATCTCAGCTCTGGCACTAACTAGTGTGTCAACCTAGATAAATCTGTTCGCCTCTCTGAGCCTAGGGTGCCTCATCTGCAAAATGAGGATGACACTACAGAGTTGCTGAGAGAATGATTTGACGAACACATACATGACGCTTAGCAAAATACTGGAGGAAAACATGGACATCTCTATATTCTCGAAAGACTCAGATGGGGAAAGACTTGGTCCCCAAACCCCAGACTCAGTAAGCAGCTACGTGAGGATAAGGAGGAAGAGGCTGGGACACCATCGGTGGGCAGTGAGATGAGGAGGGTAGAGGTGGACACTCAGCCCCCCTGGAGAGAATTGCTGGGACGATATCAGGCAACCCCAAATTCCAGGGGCTGCAGAACAAACAGCAGACTGTGGGGAAGCCAGAAGATGTGACAGCATCACATGCAGGAGTCCCATGTCCCGGGCGGCTCAGCCCGGATGGAAACCCCCCAGACACACCCCTCTTCCGGTGGGGTATAGAAGCTGCCAACCTCATGAAATCCTCATGAAATGCATAGTTAAGTGGGAAATTATAGAATTAGGGCTGCAAAGGGCCCACAGAGCCACAGATGAGGAAACTGAGGCCAAGAGAGGGGAGGGTCTTGCCTAGAGTCAAATAGTGGGGAAGCAGCAGAGCTGGGCTTCCAGGGGGTGCCCTAGTACAGCGCTCCATCTACACACGATGGCTGCACCCTGACCCCAGCCCCCCCTATTTTGTCCAGTGACGATAATGGGATCAAAGTTTGATCGCCAAAGAGTTACTTCAATGTGGCAAGAGTTAGCAAACATTTGGAATGGTATCTGCAAAGATTCTAAACCAAACTCACAGGAGGACAAGCACAAGGCAGTCCTCGGAGGCAATGCGGAGTGTTTTCAGATGCCTTGGGCACACGGGAAGCCTCTGGAGGGAGAGGGGTCTGGTTTTGAAGCCCAGCTCCACTGCCCAGATGCTGTGTGACTTTGGGCAAGTTGCCTATTCTTTCTGAGCTCCCTGATTAGCTATCTGTGAAATGAGGGAAATAATGCCTACCTCTCAGGGTTATTATGAGGACTGTATGTATGAGATGATGCACATAAAGGGTTTAGTCTGGTGCTGAGCACAGATGTGTCCTAAATGAACAGTACCTCTG
The DNA here is from genome assembly GCF_949752795.1 of Hyperoodon ampullatus. Lineage (NCBI taxonomy): Eukaryota > Metazoa > Chordata > Mammalia > Artiodactyla > Ziphiidae > Hyperoodon > Hyperoodon ampullatus. The sequence continues at coordinate 19,271,042 of NC_136915.1, forward strand.
ATTGTCAGCAGTTGCTCCTGATGCTAAAAAGTACCCATCAAGGGCTTCCCTGGTGGCGCAGTGGTTGAGAGTCTGCCTGCTAATGCAGGGGACACGGGTTCGTGCCCTGGTCCGGGAAGATCCCACATGCTGCGGAGCAACTAGGCCCGTGAACCACAACTACTGAGCCTGCGCGTCTGGAGCCTGTGCTCCGCAACAAGAGAGGCCGCGATAGTGAGAGGCCCGCGCACCGCAATGAAGAGTGGTCCCCGCTTGCCACAACTAGAGAAAGTCCTCGCACAGAAACGAAGACGCAACACAGCAAAAATTAATTGATTAATTAATAAACTCCTACCCCCAACATCTTCTTTAAAGAAAAAAAAAAAAAGTACCCCTCAAATTCTGGGTACTTTCCCTCCAGGGAATAGAAACCTAACAGTCTCTCCCCTGAGTATGACCTTGAGACACTTTCATGTTTGGGACCAGTAGAGGCCCATCCCAGAGCTGAAGAAAGAAAGTTGAGGACTTAGGGAGATTGCGGAGAGGGGGCCATAACTGACTCAGCTAAAGAACTAAGACGTTTCTATCTGAGAGACAAAGACAAGAGGGGAGGACACGGACATGTCTGTAGTTCCCAAAGACCTAGACGGGGAAACTCGTGTTTGCCAAAGCCCTTGACTCCCACCTTGAAACTTGAAAGGGAAAGATAAGAGTTGATTAATTTAAAGAGCTAGGATTTCACTCCAAAAGACAGTGCAGGTTAAAGATATGAACAAATTCCAAAGAGATTTAGAAAACTCCCTAGAAGGCAGGTCCATGTGCCTAGCACACAAAAGGTGCTCAATAATTGTTTACCTAAATGAATGATGGTTTGCAAAGCCCTGGGACACAGACCTGAGAGGTCTATGTCCATGCTCTAGTTACCCTTTGGGGAGTCTTCCTATCCCATGACACTCGTTCTCTGAAAACCCCTCGACAGTTGGGCCCTTGCTGCCTTGTTTGTCCTAGCCAGAGTTGACTGGACTAGGGTTGACACTTGACCTAAGCTGGGCCAATCCGATTCTCTTTCCAAGGAATTTGGAATCGGGCTCTGGAAAGCTAGCTAATTGATTGGAAGTGTTTAAGCAAAGGGAAAAGAACAAAGTAGATGTGTAGAAAGAAACAAATGAGACCCATGCTGCCACAGAGAAGCACAAGAGAAGAGCTGCCCTGGTTTCTGGCAACTTTCCAGATCCTTCACCCTCAGAGGCCCTTCCATACTTCCTGTCCTTGGGCCTCCATGAAATACCCCTGAACCTAGCAAACAAATTCCCTTTACTGCTTAAGCTAGTTTGAGAGGATCTCTCTTCCCTGCAGTGTAGCAGAGGCTGCTGGTTGGCTCCCAATCCATTCTCTCTTCCTCCTTAGCAATTAGAACTCTGACTTTTCAGATGGCCACTTGGCCACTCACAATAAAGACTACATTTCTGGGGCTTCCCTGGTGGCACAGTGGTTAAGAATCCGCCTGCCAATGCAAGAGACACAGGTTTGAGCCCTGGGCCGGGAAGATCCCACATGCTGCGGAGCAACTAAGCCCGTGCGCCACAGCTACTGAGCCAGCACTCTAGAGCCTGCAAGCCACGGCTACTGAGTCCATGTGCCACAACTACTGAAGCCCGTGCACCTAGAGCCCATGCCCTGCGGCAAGAGAAGCCGCCGCAATGAGAAGACCGCGCACCAACGAAGAGTAGCCCCGGCTCGCCGCAACTAGAGAAAGCCCGCGCGCAGCAATTAAGACCCAACGCAGCCAAAAAAAAAAAAAGACTACATTTCCCAGCCCAACTTGCAGCTAAATGCGGTCATGTGACAGTTCTAACCAATGGTATGTAATGGATATATCATTTGTTAGCTTCCAGAAAGTAGTTTTAAAAGGAAAGGAGGGGACTTCCCTGGTGGCGCTGCGGTTGAGAGTCCGCCTGTCAGTGCAGCGGACATGGGCTCGAGCCCTGGTCCAGGAGGATCCCGTGTGCAGCGGAACAACTGAGCCCGTGCACCACAGCTGCTGAGCCTGCCTCTGGAGCCCGCGAGCCACAACTACTGAAGCCCGTACTCTGCAACGAGAGGCCACTGCAATGAGAGGCCCGCGCGCAGCAACAAGGACCCAATGCAGCCAAAGATAAATAAATAAGATAAATGGATTTATAAAAAAAAAAAAGGAAGGGAGGGATTTACACACCTATTGGAATGACCAAAACACTGACAACACCACCAAATGCTGGTGAAGATGTGGAACAACAGGAACACTCACAGTGCTGGTGGGAATGCAAAAGCCACTTTGGAATCCAGTTTTGCAGTTTCCTACAAAACTAAACATACATTTACCATATGATCCAGCAACTGCTCTCCTTGGTATTTACCAAATGAGTTGAAACTTATTTCCACATAAAGACTTGCACATGGATTGTTTATAGCAACTTTATTCATAACTGCCAAAACTTGGAAGACAACGTACTATTATTTAGTGCTAAAAAGAAGTGAGCTATCAAGCCACAAAAGACATGAAGGAAACTGAAATGTATATTACTAAGTGAAAGAAGCCAATCTGAAAAGGCTACAGACTGTAGGATTCCAACTATATGACATTCTGGAAAAGGCAAAACTATGGAAACTGTAAAAAATCAGTGGTTGCCAGGAGTTGGGGGAAGGGAGGGATGAATAGGAGGAGCACAAAGGAGTTTTAGGCAGTGAAACTATTCTGTATGATACCAGGATAGTGGATACACGTCACTATACAGTTGTCAAAACTCATAGAATGTATAACACCAAGAGTGAACCTTAAGGGACTTCCCTGCTGGAGCAGTGGTTAAGAATCTGCCTGCCAGTGCAGGGGACAAGGGTTCAATCCCTGGTTCAGGAAGATCCCACATGCCGTGGAGCAACTAAGCCCGTGTGCCACAGCTACTGAGCCTGCGAGCCACATCTACTGAGCCCACGTGCCACAACTCCTGAAGCCCGTGTGCCTAGAGCCTGTGCTCTGCAACAAGAGAAGCCACCTCAATGAGAAGCTGGCGCACCGCAGTGAAGAATAGCCCCTGCTTGCCGCAACTAGAGAAAGCAACGAAGACCCAATGCAGCCAAAAATGAATAAAAAAAAAAAAAAAAAAAAAAAAGAGTGAACCTTAATGTAAACTATGGACTTTGGGTGATAATGATGTGTCAGTGTAGGTTCACTGATTATAACAAATGTACCATGCTGGTGTGGGATGGTAATAGTAGGGGAGGCTGTGCCTGTGTAGGGCCAGGGGTGTTTGGGAACTCTCTATACTTTCCACTCAATTTTGCTGTGAACCTAAAACTGCTCCAAAAATAAAGAAAAAAATATTTAATAAAGAAAAGAAAAGAAAAAAAAGGAAGGGAGGGGTGTCCTGTCATACTTTTCTCCTATCTAGAATGCATTTGTGATGTCTAGAGCTCAGGCAGCCATCTTGGACCATGAGGTAGAAGCCACATGTTATGGATGGTGGAGCAACAAAGTAGTAGCCTTGTCCCTGGTGACTGTGGAGCCACCCTATCAGCTCTGGACTACTTATCTGTAGATGTCTTTTATATGAAAGAAAAGTAAATGTCTATCTTATTTGAGCCACTGTTATGCTAGGTATTCTGTCACTTGTAGCTGAACCTAGCTCTTACTGGTACAGGCAGGCAAGTCATCCTAATCACTCACAAACTGTCCCTTGATGCCCTTGTCAGAAATGTATCAGGAAATGGCTTCCTGGCAAGATACCATTCCTGCCCCTACTGCTCTTAGCAACCAAGGTTCACACAGCTATTCATTCATTCATTCAACTAGTTATTGAGTGCCTGCTATGTGTTCACATCCTGCATAAGAGACACATCTCAGCTCTTAGGGACACCACCATCTAAGGAAAGAAAGAGCCAAGTAAATAGATACTTATAATGCAATGTGATTAGGGTTATAATGGAAGATGGACAAGGTACCTCAGAGCCCAGGGAAAGCAGAGCTGTGTCTGCTTAGGAGGAACAGGGAAAGCTTTAAGCTGTGGTGCTTGGCTGTGAGCACTGGACTAAGAGGCTGCGCTGTGACGTGGTGTGGGGGAGTACTAGGTATAAATGATAGAAATGCTAGAGGAGGGAGGCTCGCTCTGGGAAGGATGGGCAAGGAGAGGATCATTCATTCATTCATTCATTCATTTCAACAAGCATCTCCTGGTGCCTATTTTATGGCCCCTTCCTTCAAAAGGCTCACAGACATATAAACACAAAGTGCCCGAAGGGGAAACAAAGAGGGGGGAACTCTAATCACCCTTTTCTCAAGAAAATATTTGAAAATCATTCAAACTGGGGTATAAATGACTGATAACACCTACCCTCTATAATACAATGGGGCAAAAATTTTAGCTAAAAAAGATACCGTTTTAAGGAGAAAATTCAGATCAAAGCCTGGGGATGGGAAGGGATTTGGAGAAAGGCACAGAAGTTTTTAGAACTCCAGTAATGAGGCAACCATAGCACGATGAGTCCCAAGCTACAATTCTAGCCCCAGTCTCCCGAAAACTATCTCCCTGGGTGATACTAGTCCAGCCAGATCTCTAAACCTCCTGTTCTTTTTTTTTTTTTTTGCGGTACTTGGGCCTCTCACTGTTGTGGCCTCTCCCATTGCGGAGCACAGGCTCCGGACGCGCAGGCTCAGCGGCCATGGCTCACAGGCCCAGCCACTCCACGGCATGTGGGATCTTCCCGGACCGGGGCACGAACCCGTGTCCCCTGCATCGGCAGGCGGACTCTCAACCACTGAGCCCTAGGTTTAGGGAAGCCCTAAACCTCCTCTTCTTTAAAATGGGAGGAAGATAATATCACATGGGGAAAAAAATCCATTCTCCACTTAACTCATAGAGTTACTGTGAGGCTTAGATGAGATCACAGACACAACAGCATGGTGCCAAGGCTTGGGGCATTTGGAAAATATGAGTATGATTTTTACTGTGATTTGTTTTCTGCTTCTGTATGAGATCAGCCCTCATTCCTCGTGCCTGTGACTGGATAGGTTAACAAAACCCAAAAATCAGCCTCTGGACTCAGGGAGTCCTTTTAATCCCAAGTAGTCAGTGATTCTCAAAGTAGGGTCAGCAGCAACAGCTTCACCTGGGAACGTGTTAGAAATGCAGATTCTTCAGCTGAATCAGAAAATCTGGAGGTGGGGCCCAGCGATTTGTGTTTCAACGAGCCCTCGGGTGATTGCGACCCATGCTCCAGTTTGGGGATCACTGGTCTAATTCCACCTTTCAGAGATGCAGTAACTCATCATTGTTAAAAGTATGAGGCTGGCCCCAAACTACCTGGTTTTGAATTCTAGCTCCATTTTGGTATTTGCTATGTGACCTCTCTGTGCCTCAATTTCCCCATTCACGAAATGAGGATGATAATAGTTTCTACTATATAGGGTTGTTGGGGAGATTAAATGAACTCACGTAGGTAAAGTGCTTAGAACATTATTATTTCATTGCTAATGATGTTATCCATTGTAAAATTAAATGGAATTTGGTTTAGGAATTTCTCAACTTTCCTTGAGCTAATTAAAGATACCTCCCCCCACCCCCATGATCCTGCTCAGCAAGATGTGAGAACCACAGGTACAGAGGGACTGCAGTGAAACCTCTGTCACTGGGCAGACACAGAGTGCAAGATGTTACATGTCCTGAGTGCCTGAGTAAGGGCTCTGGGCCAGACTCTTACTTGTCACCTTCCCAGCCACCGTTTGAGACAGGCATCACCATCTGCATTTTTATAGATGAAGCTGTCAGGGGAAGGAACATGTCCAAGTATGTCCAGGTCACATAATGCTGAACAGCGGCAGAGTCATAATTTAGACCCAGTTCTGGGCAAATCCAGGGCCAATGCTCTTTCCATAACACCAAGCTGCCCCACAGAGGTTAAGGGACACGGCTTCTTTGACCCTGGGACTGGATCTGCCTCTGAGCCTGAATTTCAGCTCCACCATCTCTACCATATCCCCTCAACATCCCCTCACACAGGAAGGGAGGAGGGAGGGACAGAGGGCGACCTGTCCAAAGAAAAGGAAGTTGACAGCAGTGTCAGGGCCCCAACTGCAAATACTCCAAGGGCTGTCCTACTGGAGAGAAAACAGGTTTATTGAAGTTGGCCCTGAAGAGGATTTCCAGGACTGAGAGGTAGAATCAGAGACACAGAAACAGATTTCAGCTCAAACACAGGAAGAAGTTCCTAAGCAAGAATAAGTGACCCTGGAGGGAGTGACCTTGAAGTATTTAGGGACTTCAGATGGTAGAGCATGATTCAGGCACCAGATTTTGGATTAGTAATGATGGCCATTTAGATTTCTCTCAAAGCTAAGAGCCCATGCAAGAGCCTGGGCAGGCACTGGGCAAAGGCAGGCGAAACTCAGAATACAGGGACATGTCTGAACTTGGAAAACCAACTGGAGTCCTTCGGGCAGCCTTGCCTGGCTAGGCCTGGACAAAGTCTGAATTCCAGTTGGTGATACCGCCCTTTGTGGCCCCCCACCCCCTCCACACACACACACACACACACACACACACACACACACACACACACACACTGTGCTCTCGCTCTCTGCAGGCAAAAGATCATAGATGGCAGCACTAGGGCCATGCCCAGCTGCCTTGCTTGGAAGGGCCTTCTGCATGCCCCCTTCCTGGGTCAGGATTCATCAATAGGAGCCATTCTTCATTCCTGTGATTTCTCAGAGCCAGCTGTGGTAACCATGGTGACCCAGCCCAGGGGGCAGAGCTGCTAAAGCTAAGGCCTTGAGAGCTGCAGATTAAATTTCACCATTAGACATTCACTCTTTTGGACTATTATAATACGGGGCATAGGCACCCCTTTTGTGGCATCCCATGACCATTGGAGCCATCATTAATCAGTCACAGTATTTTTCCCACTGACTCTGGTTTTGTTCCATCATTCTGTTGAGTCAGTTCTTCAGGTAGCCTCTACCAATTAAAGTATAGTTGGCACAGGAGAAGAAAACCAATTTCTAGCTTTGTTTTGGACCATGATGTTGTCCCT